>NC_079508.1:3139204-3439204 GCF_030052815.1 Hevea brasiliensis | reverse complement strand
CAAATAATTAGAAAGATTTTTTTTTTTTTAAACCTTGAAAATTTTTAATTGTTCGGAATGAAAGAAAAGTTTTTTTTTTAAGGTATTTAATAGTTTTAAAGATAAAACCTTTTTAAATTATCAATTTTATGGATAAAAAAATGAATTTTTTAAAAGTCTTTCAAAACCTTATTTCTTAAAAATTTCAGGTTTTCCCAAACACAACTTTAATGTCACAACCCAACCTATGGGCCGGACCGGCACAAGGACCAGGGCCAGCCTAAAGCCCCCGAGGCCCGTAGTAAGCCTAACTATTCCTTAACCCAACTCTAAGGCCCATTTGGGCCCAATTTCAAGAATTTAATCGGATAGAGTCCGGCCATAAAATGGACCTTTCAACGAGGAGTTTTTGACCTGTAAACAAAATATATATTCAATTGGGGAGCTCAGCTCACCCTCCACATACTCAAATATCATAAAATAAATGGGAGCTGAGCTCCCTCATCCAACCCATCAACATGCATAAAATAATAAGTTTACAGGTCCAAAATAATAATTTATATTACAGACCCAATTTAAATAAATATTTCTAACACATGCGGAAATTCTAAGAGTTAATAGGTTTATACAAAAATAATAAATTTAAAAATTAGAGGTGTTACATTCTTCTCCCCTTACAGAAAATTCAACCTTGAATTTTACACAAGGCAGAATAAAGTACATGATTACACATTGAATAGATAAGGGTACTTGCTACGCATGTCCCGTTCTGACTCCCAGGTGCACTCTTCCACTGACTGGCTCCTCCACAAAACCTTAACAATAGGGATCTGTTTTGATCTTAGCTATCTCACTTGGTAGTCCACTATGGCTACAGATTGCTCCTCAAATGTCAAGTTCTCTTTTAGCTCTATTACATCCGGCTGTAGTACATGAGAAGGATCTGGAATGTATTTCCTGAGCATGGAGATGTGAAGCACAGGATGAACATGAGAAAAGTTGGGTGGTAGCTCTAACCGGTAGGCAACTGCTCCAACTCTATCAGTAACCTCAAAAGGTCCAATATACCGAGGTGCCAATTTGCCCTTCTTCCCAAATCTCATGACTCCCTTCATCGGAGAAACCTTCAGGAATACATAGTCGCCTACTGCAAACTCCACATCCCTCCATCTGGGGTCTGCATAACTCTTCTGCCTACTGAAAGCTGTTTTTAATCGTTCCCTGATTAAAGGAACTATCTCTGAAGTGTACTGCACTAGGTCTACATCATGCACCTTCGCTTCTCCCATTTTCGTCCAACACAGAGGAGACCTACACTTTTTTCCATATAGTGCCTCATAGGGTACCATCCCTATGCTGGAATAACACCCCTAATTTTTAAATTTATTATTTTTGTATAAACCTGTTAACTCTTAGAATTTTCGCATGTGTTAGAAATATTTATTTGAATTGGGTCTGTAATATAAATTGTTATTTTGGACCTGTAAACTTATTATTTTATGCATGTTGATGGGTTGGATGAGGGAGCTAAGCTCCCATTTATTTTATGATATTTGAGTATGTGGAGGGTGAGCTGAGCTCCCCAATTGAATATATATTTTGTTTACAGGTCGGGTGAGTCAAAAACTCCTCGTTGAAAGGTCCATTTTGTGGCCGGACTCTGTCCGGTTGAATTCTTGAAATTGGGCCCAAATGGGCCTTAGAGTTGGGTTAAGAAATAGTTAGGCTTACTGCGGGCCTCAGGGGCTTTAGGCTGGCCCAGGTCCTAGTGCCGGTCCAGCCCATAGGTTCGGTCGTGACAAATGGTGTATATCTCACACACTTCACCATACAGGTAGTGTCTCAAGATTTTTAGTGTAAAGACTACAGCCGCCATTTTCAAATCATGGGTGGGGTAGTTCTGCTCTTGCCTCTTCAGCTGCCTTGAAGCATAAGCCACTACTTTTCCATTCTGCATCAAAACACACCCTCAGCTAACTCTGGAGGCATCATAATACACGGTATATCCTTCACCACTCATAGGTAGTGTCAACACAGGGGCAGTGGTTAGACACTCCTTAAGCTTCTAGAAACTCTCTTCACAGTCATCTGTCTAAATGAATGGAACATTCTTCCGAGTTAACTTAGTTAAGGGAGCCGCTATGCTGGAAAAATCTTGCACAAAACACCTATAGTAGCCAGCTAGACCCAGAAAACTTCGCACCTCAGTGACTGTTGTAGGCCTAAGCCAATCAGTTACAGCTTCAATTTTCTTGGGATCCACTTGAATACCTTCACTAGAAACCACGTGTCCCAAGAATGAGATGCTTTCTAGCCAAAATTCACATTTTGAAAATTTAGCATATAGCTGGTGCTCCCTCAAAAGTCTGCAACACCATTCTCAAGTGCCACACGTGTTCTTCCTCAGTCCGAGAGTATACCAAAATGTCATCTATGAATACAATGATAAAACGGTCTAAAATGGCTTGAACACCCGGTTCATCAAGTCCATGAAGGCTGCTGGTGCATTAGTGAGTCCAAAAGACATCACCAAGAACTCATAATGACCATATCTTGTCCTGAATGCTGTTTTGGACACATCCTCATTCCTGATTCTCAACTGATGGTAGCCTGATCGCAGGTGTATCTTGGAAAAGAATCTAGCTCCTTGGAGCTGATCAAACAGATCATCGATCCGAGGAAGTGGATACTTGTTCTTCACAGTCACCTTGTTCAGCTGTCTATAGTCAATACACAACCTCAATGACCCATCCTTCTTTCTCACAAATAGAACAGGAGCACCCCAGGGTGAAGTGCTCGGACGTATGAAACCCTTGTCCAAAAACTCCTGTAGTTGCTCCTTTAACTCTTTCAATTCTACTGGTGCCATCCTGTAAGGCGGCATTGATATGGGGTTTGTACCCGGCACAACATTAATGCAGAACTCTATTTCCCTTCCTGGTGGCAACCCTGGAAGCTCCTCAGGGAAGACATCCATGAATTCTCTGACAACAGGAACATTTCCCATGTTGACACCTTCTACAAATGTATCTCTCACCAATGCCAAATATCCTTGATATCCACGCCTCAACATTTTTCTAGCACTAATTGCTGACACCAAATTATATGGAGCCACGCTCCTGTCACCATCAAAACTAAACTCTTTCATACCAGGTATGTGGAAATACACCTTTTTGTTCTTGCAGTCTAAAGTGGCATAATGAGTTTCCAACCAATCCATCCCCAAGATTACATCAAAATCTATTACTGGTAGAGGAACCAAGTCTACTGGGAGGATCTTTTTATCCACTACTACTGGGCTACCCAGAAAAATCATATCTACATCTATGTTGTCACTAAGCGGGGTAGCTACAGACAAAGGGCATTCTAAAGTTGTAGGATTTCTACCCAACCTCTTGGCAAACACAGGGGAGACAAATGAGTGCGTAGCACCCGGATCTATCAAAACACGAGCTCATAGGAACAGACTAGAAGAATACCTGCCACAACTGCATTGGAAGCCTGAGCATCTTAGTGGGTCAGGGTAAAAACCCGAGCTTGACCCCTACCCTGAGTGGCAAAATCCTGATACTGACTTTTATCTCCTGATCTGCCTCCAAATCCACGTCCCCCTTGTCCTCGGCCCTGTTGGCCACTGAACTGACTGCCTGCCATGCTGGAAGCACCCGGATACAACTGACGAGGAACATTTGCAACAGAACCTTGTGACCCCATCTGTGGCTCGCTGAACATGGGGCATTCCCTAGCAAAGTGAACCTGGTTGGGCACACCTGAAACGTACTTCTGAACCCGTCATACAAGGTCCTGAATGTCCTCTTCCACACTGTGCACAAGGTGCCAAGGAGGATCCTGAACCAGACCTAGAACTGCTGTACTGTGACCACTGCTGGATCCGTACCCTAGTCTGAATCCTTGAGATTTGTATCTAAAACCACTCCTCTTATTCCTGCTTCTTCCTCTGTAATTAGTTTGGCCACCACTATCCGTAGTACCCATGTGGGGAATACCTGAGGAACCCTCTGCTCTATTTTTCTTTGCCCTTCTGCTGTCATCCACAGCATAGTTAATCTCAATTTGTCTGGCTCGATCAACCACCACATCAAAAGACTAATCCGACATCATGGCCAGGTTTGCATACCTCCTGTCAAGCCCCTTTAGGAACCTCTTCACCTTCATAGTTTCTGTAGCTACTGCTGTAGGGGCATACCTACTCGATTCGAAGTGCAGAGCATATTCATCTACAGACCTACCATTCTGTCTTAAGGCCTCAAAGGACCACTGCTTTTGATCTCTGAAACTTTCTGGTACAAACCGGTTGATGAACAGTTCCATAAACTGAGTCCACGACAAACCCTCCATCCGAGGTAATATATAGTCATTCATCCATTGTCTAGGCATATGCCCCATGACATGCTGTATACACTCTATAAGTCTTCTATCAGTCAACTGCAACTCTGTTCCTGCCTGTCTGCAGGAATCCAAAAACCGATATGCATCGTCTGACACATCATAAGTACCAAGCGCCAACTTCTTGAAATTGATTATCTGTTTGTAAGGTTCCCCTCTTGGTGCGGTGGACTGCTGCTGCTGTGGAGGGTGGACCATATACTGTGTCATCATATCGATGGTTCTCTGCAACCCAGCTAGAGTAGCTGCCATGGGTTCCATGGGACCCTGTGCCATAAAAGACTGATCCTGAACTGGTAGCAGCTGCTCTTCTACTTGAGCAGCTCTAGGCCTCCTACCCCGCCTCCTTGGGGCAGGCACCTCATCCTGTGCTGACACCTCATCAGGCACATCTGGTTCTGGTGCAGTGGCAGCTCTCCTGCTTCTACGCATTTTCTTGAAATTCAGCAGCATTAGCCCAAAATATTCAAAACAACATGTTACACAACTCTATAGACTCATATTTATACATAATTATATGAAGCAGAAACTAGAAGCAAAGATGACAATTCAAGACGATTGTGGACCCTATTTTCCGCATGTAACTCTTAGTAGACTCTTCCCAACACTTTAGACAATTATTCCCTATGAATCTGGAGCCTAAGCTCTGATACCACATTTGTCACGACCCAACCTATGAGCCGGACTGGCACTAGGACCTGGGCCAGCCTAAAGACCCCGAGGCCCGTAGTAAGCCTAACTATTCCTTAACCCAACTCTAAGGCCCATTTGAGCCCAATTTCAAGAATTCAACCGGACAGAGTCCGACCACAAAATGGACCTTTCAACGGGGAGTTTTTGACTCACCTGACCTGTAAACAAAATATATATTCAATTGGGGAGCTCAACTCACCCTCCACATACTCAAATATCATAAAATAAATGGGAGCTCAGCTCCTTCATCCAACCCATCAACATGCATAAAATAATAAGTTTACAGGTCCAAAATAACAATTTATATTACAGACTCAATTCAAATAAATATTTCTAACACATGTAGAAATTCTAAGAGTTAACAAGTTTATACAAAAATAATAAATTTAAAAATTAGGGGTGTTACATTTAAAGTTTTAATTCTTAAAAAACCTTTCAACACTTTAAAAATCTTTCTTCCAAACATATTTTAAGGTGTATGAAATGAGAGATTTTGAGTTATGTCTCTTATCTAGTTGTCTATTTTGAGATTTATCACTTTTACTATAAAATGGATTTATCACTTTTACGATAAAATGGAGAGAGAGTTTATTATTATTATTATTATTATTATTATTATTATACAATTAAACTTTCATCAAATTGAAAAAAAAAAAAAGAATTTCAACAAAATCCATAAATTTTGTAAAATTTCTCATTCAAAATTCCTTAAACTAAATATTACATCATTGAAATGTGGCTTTTCAATAATAATAATAGAGTGATTGTTTTCCCATGGCATAGCATTGTCAGAGGCCCACTGGATTAATTCGTACAAGTACATAGAAGTGATGAAGAAACAATCAACCATCACAGCAAAAAAGGGTGTGGTCTTAGGATAGTGAAACATTGGCGAATAAAAAGCAGGGAACCGGGAGAAGAATAAAATTAATTATTTAATCTCAACTTCAAATTGAAAGCTGGCATTTTCTTATGGAGAAATTACTATTTAATTTTTTATTTTAAATTAATTATTTAATTTTTATAATTTTAAAAATATATTATTTATTCTATATATTTTTTAATTCTTCTTATTATTTTAGATATTAATTTTAATTTTATTAAATTTTTATAATTTAAAAAATATAACTATATAACATTTATAATGATAGTTTCTTTCTTTCTTAAATACATTGACTAATAAAAAATTTTATTTAAACTTGACGAAAAAGGAACTAAAGAGTAAATAGAACATAAACATAGAGCTAACTAATATATTTTTTAAAACTTTTTTTTTCTCAACATGTATTGTATCATTGTACTCGTATAATGAGATTTATATGTAAAACAAGTAAAATAGACATATTTATGTTTTATATATATAATAGATTATGAAAAATACCTTTATAAATATTATTAAGAGTTTTGAGTCTATTAAAGTCTAAAGATACTTTCTGAACGTATGGACAAATATAAGAATAATATTTACCTAACATAGATATCCATGATGGATTATCTACCTTACATGAAGTAATTCAAGGCTTGTAATCAAGAAAATTGTTAAAAGATGGATTCTCTTGAGAGCTCTCTTGCCAAGGTGATTGCGTTACCCCGTAATGATCGTTCTAAGAAAGTAGAGTTCCGTGATGATCAAAACCTAAGTACTCCTCTAGATCGGTCCACTGGTGATGCTATAAATCCCATAGTCACCTTTAAGGATAAGCTCTTAGAGGGAAGTGTGGGCAATCCAGACTATGAGATGGACTCGAGTGAGGATGACGGTGATAGTGGTAGAGAGGAGGGTTAAAAGGACGACGAGGAAGAGATGTTGGTTGATCATGTACCCAAATGAAAAGGTAAGGAATAAGACATCTGATGCTATTAGCAGTAGTCTCTCCCGAATAAATGTAGTTAAGATTTCAGATAAAAATTTCTCCATTGACCTATCTAAAGCGATTCTTAGAATCATTTTGTCTCAAAATGCCAGGGAGCAACTTGTTAAACCTAGGCAAAAAGCGGTTGTGGTTAGACTTATGGGGAAGACTATTGGATATAGGGGTTTGTGTTCAAAGATTCAAATCTTATTGAAGCAAGAAGGGGATTACAAGGTTATTGATTTGTGCAATGAGTATTTCCTGGTGAATTTTGCAGATAAAATGGATCATTATAAGTCTCTGCTGAAAGGACCATGGTTGGCACGAGGGCATTGTTTAACAGTGCAACCTTGGAGTTTTCAGTTTGATACTTCCAATGAAAACCTATCCTCAGTATTGGTGTGGGTGAGATTCCCAAATATGCCTCTTCACTTGTACCATAAGAAAGTTTTACGTACGATTGCGGGATTGATCGATATGTTGGTCAAAATAAATTATAACACTATGGATGTTGTTAGGGGCAAGTTCGCTAGAATTGCTATCTCTGTGGACTTAACAAAACCACTTCTGGCAAAATTCAGTGTTGAAGATAGAGTGCAAATTGTTGAGTATGAAGGGCTTCAAAATGAGTGCTTTACTTGCGGGGGTTACGATCATTCGAAGGAATTCTGTCACGTTCATGCTTTGGTTGTTAGTAGAGAGGGAGCTAGTAAGAATGACAGTGGTGCAGGGGGTGCTAAAATACAGGAGAACACTTCGACGGAGGAAGAAAATTTTAGGAAGTGATGAGGGTTCGTCGGAACATGAGCGGAATGATGAGGGACAGTAAGGAGAAATCTTAAGTATCAGTTTTGGGTGTGAATCAAGAAAAGAGTGATAAAGCGAGAAGCGGATCCTGTAGAGGAATGAGGGGAGGTATTTCAAGAGCTAATAGTGGTGGATCAAGATAGGGTGGTCACGGTCCGGTTTTGAATAAGAACCGAACCAGAATCGATTCGGTCAAAACCCGATCGAAATCAGTCAAAATCGAAATCGGATCAAAACCGTCATTCTACAGTTTGGTTCAGATTCATATTTTTTAGAAATCGTGAACCGGCGGTTCCGAACCGGAATGAACCGACGGCTCCGAACCGGACTAAACCGGCGATTTAAATACAAAAAAATTTAATAAATATCTCACTCAACTCCTAATTCATTTATATATATATATTAATTCTCAACATAATTATTCTCTACACTCTCTTTAATTCTTAATGCTCTTTTAATTTCTCTAAAATTTTCTGAATAATTATTTTCTACACTCTTTTTAATTCTTAGTACTCTCACAATTCCCCTACTTTATTATTTTATCTACTCACTGAAATTTTTAATACTATCTCAATTGCTCTGTTATTATTTTATATCTTCAATAAAATTTTCAATACCCTCTATTTTATTTTTTTTTTCTTTTATACTTTTTAAATTATCAATTATCATATAATTTTTTAAAAAAGGCGAGTAATATTCAACTCAACTAAGCTTTTATCCCAAAAATTTATTGGGGTTGGCTATATGAATTCTCTTTCTCCACTCTAAACGATTTTGGGTTAAATCCTTGGAAATGTGTAATGCTTTTAGGTCATATTGTACTACTCTTCTCCAAGTCAGTTTAGGTCTACCTCTTCTTTTCTTTCTATCATCTAACTCAATGTGCTCTACTTGTCTAACTAGCGTATGACTACGCTTCATATGACCAAACTACCTCAATCTCCATTCTCTCAGCTTATAACTGAAAATTTTGATCCCCCCCAAATCTTAAAGGAATACATAGGCAAAATTAAGTTCATACATATTTTTCTAAATTTTTTTTTAAAAAAAAGTTAATTTTATCTCTAGTTTTTTAATAAGTTCAAGTCTTTGCTTATTAAATTTTTCTTAAAAATAAGTCATTTTCATTCTTTTTTTCTTATTTGATCTTGATTGAAAGATTTCTAAGAAAAATTAAAATATTTTTACAAATATAACTTAAATTCTAAATCAATAAAAATTTCCTCTAATTTTTTCCTTTAAGTTGCTCTTAAATTGCCCCTAAACTGCTTCCAAACCGTCTTGAACCGTTATTTTTCGAACCGTCCTTTAAATTGTTTTAAATTGGGGCTCAAATCGGAACTGGCAGCTTAGGAACCGTCTTCCAAATCGTCCTATGACGGTTTGGTTCAGGTTCATGATTTCATTAAACTTGAACCGGCGGTTCAAAAATCGTAACCGGCGGTTCCTGAACTGTGACCACCCCTAGATCAAGATTTGATATTCTCGCTAATGTCTCTAATGGTGGAATGAAGGAAGTGTGGATGGAAATATAAAAATTCAAACGAATAATATTAATGCTGTGGTGAGAGAAGGAAGTAGGAACATGGAAAAAAGCCATAGTGTTATTTCAAAAGGAAATGGCGGGAATGCTAAAATATGGGAAGTCTACCAAAGTGGGTTCGGCTAACAGAAGGGGTAAAGAGGTGGCAAACCTATCAAACGTTGGATCGAGTGGGCCTTCAATTTTAGAATCTCAAGCCAGGAAGATGGAGTGGTTTCTGGTATTTGTGGGCGTAATGGTGCTAGTAAAAAGCATAACACAATGATCAATAGAGGTCTTAGAGCCCAGCCTGCATTAACTATGAACTCTAATTACTCTTTGGTTTCGTTGGATGATAGCCCAATCGGTGTAGAGCGGCCCCCAAATGCTAAATTCATGTTGCAGGGGAAACTCACAGATTCCAAGAAGCATTCAATTGAGGGAAGTGCATTTGTAAAAAGGCTTTATAGTAGTGCCTAGAGGGAGGTATGAGTCTTAACCTCCAAATATGAGTAAAAGGACCAAGTTGCGTTCGCAACATGGCAAGGTCAAATTCAAAAATAATAAATTTAGGAAAGAGGTGCATGTTCATGTTAGTGAAGCCTTAAAAGCTATTTCAGAAAGTTTGAACTCTTTATCAACGGAAGGGGGCAGATTTGATGAAGATCCTCTTTTCAATGTTGGGGAGGATGATGATGGGCTTGAGAATAAGATGGAGAAATTGGGAGATGGTCTAGGAGCTCATGACTAGTCTTTCATCTCTTGTTTTTATGGATATAAGAGCTTGGGTTTGGAACTATCAGGGGGCAACAAATATGAGTTTTTTAGTAGTTTTGAGAGAGTGGATTCATAAGTATGGTATTAATATTCTAGTTCTGGTTGAAACAAGAACTAATGGTGTTTGAGCAGAAAAAAGCATAACTAAGATGGGATTTAAAAACTTGCATAAAGTTGAGGCCAGGGATTTTTTGGGTGGCATATGGCTTATTTGGAAAGATGGAAAGAAGTGTGAAGCATTAAAATTTTGGCAAATAACCAACAGTTTATTAATACAGAGGTAGTGATTTTAATGGGAACAAGGCCTGGTTCACAGCGGTGTATGGTAACCCCATTCCTAGTGTCAGGCGACAGTTATGGGGTAAGCTTACTGACATTTATGGTTATTGTTCAGGGCCATGGTGTGTATTTGGGGATTTCAATGCCCTTCTCAGCAACGATGAGCAATTTGGGTGTAGTCTGAGGTAGGGGTGGCCACGGTCCAGTTTTGAACCAAAACTGAATCGGAACCGGTTCGGTCAAAACTGGTCAAAACCAAAACTGGCTTCGAACCAGACCAAAACCGTCCTTTTGCAGTTTGGTTCAGGTTTATATTTTTTAAGAACCGTGAACCGGCGGTTCCAAACAGGATTGAACCGATGATTTCGAACCAGATTAAACTGGTGATTTAAATATAAAAAATTCAATAAATATGTTACGTCACTCCTAATTCATTTATATATATCATTAATTCTCTACACAATTATTCTCTGCATTTTCTTCAATTCTTAATATTTTTTTATTTTTTCTCAAATTCTCTAAATAATTATTTTCTATTGTTGATTATATGATTTAATTGTGTGATTTGATCATGAGATCAAAAGTTCATTGCTGGTTGTAAAGCAAGGTGGCGGCATGTATGATGAAAACCATGGTGCGCATGGTTGATGCACCACAATGGTGCCCAAAGGTAAATGGATAGTGAATGTACAATTGTTGTATGATCTATGGTTCATCCTATGACTAATTAAAATGTCTAATTAGGTGTTTTAATCACACAATTAAATTTTGATTCAGATCTGAATTTTAAAAGTTGTTTGAATGTGATTCAAATCTGAAGTTTAAAAGTTGTTTGAATGTGATTCAAATCTGAATTTTTAAAGTTTTTTGAATGTGATTCTAATCTGAATTTTTAAATTTGTTTAAATGAGATTCAAATCTGAATTTTTAAATTTGTTTGAATCATATTTAAATCTAGATTTTTAAGTTGAATATGAGATATTCAATTTAATTTAAGTATGTATGTTTTATTTAATTGTTAAATAGTGATATGCATGATGGATGATCATGAGTCATAAAAGACCAATGTGATTGGATTAATTTCTTTTATGTTTCTGTGGGTTGTAAATTAATTAATTTATTTTTAATTTATTTTGGGCATGTATTATAAAGGTTGTAATAATTTTCGGTTGTAATTTCATTTATTTAGTTCTTGTAAATTCGCCTTGGTATGCCAAGGATTACTATGTAATTGGATTGCAAGAAGATTAAGGAGGTCAAGAGCATTAGTGGGACCAGTGGGAGGAATTCAAGATCAGTTGTTGATTATGTACTTCTTCAGCAGCTCTTGTAAAATGAATGAATGAAATGCACCTATGAATGCCTTGATTCAAATCTTGGTGGCTCAGAATTGAATCCCTTAGAAAGTCCATGATTATACCATATCTACTGTTTATCCATGAATGTATGAGATGTATGGGAATGTATGCAAGTATATGATATATGCATGATAAATGGATAATGTGCAAAGTGAGACCATAATAGTAATTAGGATGACCACAAAATCTTCCAAACAAATGAATAAGTTGGATATACTATAATTAAAGTAATTATAACATGGGCCCTCCATTGGGGCAGTTATTTTAAGAAATTTTAAATAGTTGCATATGATGCAATTAATTTAAGAGATTTTCTTAAGAATAATTGTTAAGCATGAGATGTTGTAAATATGTAAATGGTTT
This sequence comes from Hevea brasiliensis, assembly GCF_030052815.1. Classification (NCBI taxonomy): domain Eukaryota; kingdom Viridiplantae; phylum Streptophyta; class Magnoliopsida; order Malpighiales; family Euphorbiaceae; genus Hevea; species Hevea brasiliensis. The sequence continues at coordinate 3,427,166 of NC_079508.1, read as the reverse complement.
GGTGGCCAATAATGGATGTGCCTGAGGACATTAAAATTATTTGCATGTTTACTGGCTCAATGGGATCAACTTAACTAATGCAAGATAAGTCAATAATCGATGTGCATGAGATTTTATACATTAGCTAGGTAAAGGATTGAACCTCACATGAGATGTGATGGACAAAGACTTGCTCACTTATAATTTATTGTAATTCCAATAATGGATGTGCCTGAGGATGATCAATAGGATTATAAGAATTCAATCACCCACTAGAAATCCATCCAACTAGGATTTCCGTTTTTTACTTTGGAAGTGTAGGATTCGCTAAGTTAGTGGGAGGACCAATTTGATTAAAAGACTATAATCATTTTGGTTAATTACATGATATATTTACTAATTAATCTGGTTATTTTCTGCAGTTAATTTTTCGATAATAATGAGCACAGAACAACCACCACCATCCAATATCCTTGCAAGCATACTTGATCGCAATAGGTTGACAGGACCTAATTTATCTGATTGGCTAAGAAATTTAAAATTTGTCCTGAACCTTGAACATATAGGATATGTTCTAGACTCAAATGTTCCTGGTCCCTTACCTCCAGAGGCCACTCAAGAGGAACATGAAACTTTGGACAAGTGGAAGGAGCATGATATGAGAGCTAAGTGTTACATGCTTGCTTCCATGAGTAATGAGTTCTGAGCGGACATGAGAACATGCAGAGTGCGAGTGAGATCCTCCTTCACCTATAAGAGTTGTATGGTGAGCACAGCAAGAATGCTAGGTATGAGATATCTAGGCAGCTGTTCCGCATGAGGATGTCAGAGGGACAGAATGTTGGGGATCATGTCCACAAGATGATTTGGCTGATTGAGCAGCTGGAACATCTTGACTTTAATATGGATTTCCAACTGCAGACGGATTTGATCCTTCAATCCCTTTCTGAGTCTTTTGGAAATTTTGTAACAAATTTCTATATGACTAAACAGGAATGCACCTTGGCTGGTTTACTCAACATGCTGGTTATTGCCCAAAAGAATATGCCAGGTAATAAAGGAAAAGAGGTAGCTTTGATTGCATCTTCTTCTGCTGGAAAGTCCAACAAGAAGAAGGGCAATAAGAAAAAGAAATTTCAGATTCCTGGTCCTTTCAAGAAAATAGCTAAACAGAAACGGAAGACTAAAGCTGATGGAGGCAAAGGAAAGTGTTTCCACTGCCAGAAGGATGGGCACTAGAAAAGGAACTGCCCAGAGCATATTGCTTCTCTGAAGGACAAGAAGGATACACCTTCGGAAAGTATGTCCATATATTGTTATTTAGATTCTGATGATACTCATAGTTCATCTACAGCTAGGGTTTTAGATACTGGTGCCAGTTCTCACATTTCTTATGATATGCAGGAACTAGCAAATAGTAACAGCTTGCGTTCTCGAGATGTTAGACTCCGGATTGACGATGGCTCAACTGTTGAAGCTTTAGCCATAGGATCTAAATCTTTTTACATGTCTGGACATGTTTTGTGTTTGGATAATATTTTATATGTACCTGATGCTTTTAAGAACACCATTTCTATATCTAGTTTGACTAGAAATGGCTATGAATTTCAGTTCACAGATGATGTTTACAATATTTATTTTGGAAATAAATATGTTAGTTCGGGTTATATGAATGATGGTCTTTATTATTTGGATAATAATGACAAACAAGAAATGAATGCAAGTGATCTAAATGAATGCAATGCCATGGTGAAAATCAACTCAAGTTTAAAATATATTTGGCACTTAAGGTTATGTCATGTTCAGAAGAAAGGATTGCAAAACTGGAGAAAATAGGGATTCTATCCTCATTGGGTTCTGAACCTACTCCAACCTGTGAATCCTGTCTTCAGGGAAAAATGACTAGATCACCCTTTGTAGGACAAGAGCTAAGAGCTGAATGAAAATATTTTAGAGCTAATACATAGTGATGTATGTGGTCCATTTAAAGAAATGGCTAGAGGTAGTTTTCATTACTTTATTACCTTTACTGATGATAAATTAAGGTTTGGGTATTTGTGTTATGAAATACAAACATGAATCCTTTGAAAAGTTCAAAGAATTTAAATCTGAAGTAGAAAATCAAACAGGAAAAAGTATTAAAGCTCTTCGATCAGATCATGAAGGTGAATACTTGAGTACTAAATTTGATAAATACTTGAGAGAGCACGGCATTGTTTCCCAGTTGACTCCTCCAGGAATACCACAGCTGAATGGTGTATCTGAAAAGAGAAATCGTACCCTATTGGATATGGTACGTAGTATGATGAGCTATACTGATATGCCAATCTCCTTTTGGGGATTTGCATTAGAATCAGCTTTGCATATTCTGAATAGGATTCCATCAAAATCAGTTTCTTCCACACCTTATGAGATATGACATGGAAGAAAACCAAGTCTTAAGCATGTTAAGATTTGGGGTTATCCAGCTTATATCAAAAAGCTAAACACTGATAAATTGGAAACCAGATCAGAAAATGGTTGATTTGTTAGATATCCAAAAGATAGTTTTGGATATTATTTTTATTTGCCTACATCACAAAAGGTTGTGGTAAGTAGAGATGCCAAATTTCTTGAACAACAGTTTATTCAAGAAGGAGGCAAAGGAAGGCAAATAGAGTTATAATTGGAGAATTCTGACCAACCAACAGATAAGATAGATATAGATCCATCTAGTCAACTTACACCTATTGATGAAATATCTACAGTTATTCCTCATAGAACAACCAGGGTATCTCACCCACTAGTGAGATATGGTTTCCTTCATGAAGAAGAACAAGAGTTGTCTACTCATGAAGAAGTTGATCATGGAGATGATCCACTTACCTATGAAGAAGCTATATCAGATATAGACTCTTCAAGATGGATTGATGCTATGAAATCCGAGATTGATTCCATGTATAAGAATCAAGTTTGGGATCTTGTTGACCCACCTGAAGGTATTGTACCTATAGGAAACAAATGGGTTTTCAAGAAGAAAATTGGTTCTGATGGAAAGGTAGCGACCTATAAGTTAAGGTTAGTAGAGAAAGGGTTTCGCCAAAGGCAAGGAATTGACTACGAGGAGACTTTCTCGCCTGTTGCCATGCTTAAATCAATTAGTATTCTATTAGCAATAGCTGCATACTATGATTATGAGATTTGGCAGATGGATGTCAAAACAACTTTTCTCAATGGATATATTGAAGAAAACATTTTCATGGAACAACCTAGGGGTTTTGAATCCCAAGATGGTTCCAAAGTATGCAAGCTAAAGCGATCCATTCATGGGTTGAAGCAAGCTTCGAGGAGTTGGAACATCCGTTTTGATGAAGCCATTAAGTCATTTGGTTTTATCAAAAATGAGGATGAGCCATGTGTATATAAGAAGGTTAGTGATAGTGCTGTCACTTTCCTTGTCTTATAAGTGGATGATATTTTGTTGATGGGTAATGACACAGGTATGTTGACAACTGTAAAGCTATGGTTGTCAAATACATTCTCCATGAAAAAACTTAGGGGAGGCAACCTATATTCTTGGGATTCGCATCTATAGAGATAGAGCAAAAAGAATAATTAGTTTATCCCAAGTCTATACTTGGAAAAGGAATTAAAGAGGTTTAACATACTTGATTCCAAGAGAGGATTGTTACCAATGAGACATGGTATCCACCTTTATAAAGAGATGTCTCCAAAAACACCTAAAGAAAGAGATAAAATGGCCAGGATTCCATATGCTTTGGCTATTGAAAGTTTGATGTATGCAATGTTGTGTACTAGGCCGGATATTGCATATGCTGTTAGTTTGACTAGCAGGTATCAATCCAATCCAGGTTTGAAACACTGGATAGCTGTCAAGAATATCCTTAAGAACTTGAGAAGAACTAAAGATTTATTCTTGATATATGGAGGCGGTGACTTGTAATTGGATGGTTATACTGATTCTGATTTCCAATCAGATATCGATGATAGAAAGTCTACCTCTGGATATGTGTTCATTTGTAATGGAGGTGCAGTCAGTTGGAAGAGTTCCAAACAGAGTACGACTGCAGATTCCACTACCAAGGCTGAGTTTATTGCTGCATCAGATTCTGCAAAAGAAACTGTTTGGATAAAGAAGTTCGTGACAGAACTTGCAGTAGTTCCTTCCATTGAGTCAGCAGTTCCACTTCATTGTGACAACAATGGAGCAATCATACAGGCTAAGCTGGTCTCACCAGAAATCCAAATACATAGAAAGGTGCTACCACATTATCAGAGAAATAGTTAGGCGAGGCGATGTAGCCATGCAGAAAATAGCATCAGCTGAAAATCCAGCTGATCCATTCACTAAGCCTATGTCACAAACTCAGCTAGACCGACATCTTGAGAAGATGGGTCTAAGATATTGTAATGAATGTCTCTAGTGCTAGTGGGAGATTGTTAGTAGTATGCCCTAGAGTTCCAAACAGAGTACGTAATATATTTATGTACTTTTCTGTTTACATGTATCTTGTACATGTTTTTATTAATAAAAGGCATTTTCACTTTTCCGTTTACATAATATATTTATGTGTAATAGAAAAGGTCCATTGATATTTTGTTAGAAATTCTATTCTTAAGTTGTTAAAAATATGAGTGACAGTATTTCTAGCACAAAGTATCATAAATAGGTTCACAATCAAGGATACTTCACAATAAGGACATGACTTATCCAAAAAGATTATAATCATATTTGTTCCCAAGTTATTTATATGAGATGTAAATAAGATAGAATGGTGAGTCTCGTGCCATTTAACAAATATGATAGGCACTTACACATGATAAGTAGGCCGAACCAGTGACATTTATGACAAGCACATGGAGTTTACTCTTGTCAATGTATATAATCTTTAGACCTGAGATAGCATAGTTATCTTATATATAGGTGGTTTGAGTTTGATACTGCTTTCATACTTGTACTGTGTATGGGTATATGGGCATGTGTTGGCTCCTACTAGTTATATATGGAGGTAAGTGTTGATCAAGATGGAATCTGTTCCTCTAAGTAAATAGGGATAAAATCCTATGTTCATTTAATTGTTCTTGATGTTTCAAGTTCCTAGCCAGGACAAATAGATTTAATTAGAAAAGAGTTTCTGATGAGAAAATCTTTTTAATAAAAAACTGGAATTAAAAGAGAACATAATATTCAAAGCAAATGGGGTTTGACATAAACCATGACTCCAGCTCGAATTGGAATTTTGTAACAGAGAGATTCTAGTGCATGGTAACATATGATTATAGGTTCATTTAAGGTAAACCTTATTACTAATTGGGTGGCCATGGCATGCTATGCTAGGTGTTAACTATGGTCTATGAGGTGCATAAAATGATTTAGAGAAATCATTTATGGTAAGAAAGAGTTCTGATGATATTAAGAGTTAATATCATGTCTCATTGCCAATTAGTGATGAGCCTAGTAAGTCACACACATACACAAGTAATCACCAAATTAAATATGATTTAATTAATTAATTAATTAAAGAGTTTAATTGATTAATTAAATAGGTATGCTTTGCAATTAGATTGCAAAGTCCCTAGCATGGCTTGAAACCAAATCTAGGTTATTGGATATATAGTATAAGTTAAATTTATATTTAAAGTGTTTAAATATGAATTTAATTAATGAGAAATTAATTAATAGAGATTAATTAATTAATTTATATTTGATATAAATTGATTAGAAGAAGAGAAATAATTATTTTGAGTTCAGAACTCAAAATTAAGACACAAGGGTATTTTGGTCATTTCACAGGGTGACATGTGGCACCATGAGATGGTGACACATGGCACTACACATAAGCTTGCCATATGTCTTTTAATCATGTAAGATGATCAAAGTCAAGATTTAATATAGGTTTGACACTTGTCACAATGTGATTGGGTCAATTAAACGTAAAGCCAATCAGAAGGTGATATGTGGCAAGGGTTTTAAGTAGTGACCTAGCTATATAAGTGTAAGGATAAAAGAACAAAAAATACAAGCTGCTATAATCTCTTGGTGCCGCCACCCTTGGAGTGTTCTTCTTCTCATCTTCTTCATCTCTCATCAATTCAAAGAGATTTGCCAACAATCTCTTGAATTAAAAATACTAGAAATTGTTTCTAGTGTCCTGTTTACATCTGTAATCTCTCAAAAGGCAAAACCTGATTTTCTAATTGAATGGAAAAACTTTAGAAGCTGTTCAAGGGGCTGCCATTGGTGATCTTGGTGTGGACAAGCTAGAGGGACAATATCTGGTGTCCTAGGCGCATGCCAAAGGTGCCAAACACACTGCAGTGCATCAAAAAGGTTAGTGCACTTGTTCTTGATCTAATCTAGGGTTTTAATAAATTAATCTGTTAATTCTAAAATCTTAAATGGCAAATGTAGATCCAAAAACATATTAAAAGAGTTTTAATATGTTGTTTATCATTGAAATCAAATAGATAAAAATGAATCTTGCATGATGCATGTGACCCTAGATGAAAAATTTTTGAATTCAATAATCTAAACTTATGTTTTTCATGCTTCCGCTCCTTCAGTCCTCCACCTACCCCTTCTTGGTCCCACCAGAGAGAACCTAGTTAGGGATTTCTATGCCAACCTCCACTCTGTTCAACAATCAAACCTTGCCACTCTAGTTAGCTTTGTTAACCAAACTACAGTTGTTATCACCCCTGTTATCCTTACTGAGCACTTAGGGGTCCCAAATGCTGGCAAAGTTGTGTCCAACACTCGCTAGTGGATTACCAAGCCTTACAATCCCGGAGACTAGGTTAGGATTATCTCTTGGGGTAACCATACTGGTGATCCTGTTCACTTTCCTGCTGCTCATCTTAGGGCAGTACCCAAGGTTGTACACCATATCATCACCCATGAGATTATCTCGAGAGCAAGTCATATGTCTGATCTTACCTATGCTAAAATGTTTGTTATGACCTGTCTTCTAGAGAGACATCCCCTTAACTTCCTAGTTCTGATCATTCATACCATGACCACTGCCTTTAGGCACTCCATGCTTATCTCCCCTACAGTCATCTAATCATTAGACTTTTTAAGGCTTTTAGGGTCGATCCTGGTATAAAGGCCGCCATAACCATTCTTAGATACTATGGTTTTTATACCATGGACACTCTTCCACACATGGGGCTTGCTGTCTACTAGGATAGTTATGAGCATGCTTGGAGGGACCGCCCTACATCTTCTCAGAGACCATAGCCTTGGAGCACAACAGTGGGAGCATCTTCTGATCAGGGTGGTGCAGCCACAACAACAACTAGCCCTAGTGACATAGCTAACTAGGGCAAGTAATCTTGAACCTCTCATGACATTTATGATGCCCTTCTGATCATATTTATTCAGATAGAGGATAGACTGCAGTGGATGGAGGACAGACAGCTTTAGCATCAGCAGCATGTGGAGGAGTAGATGGCTTAATTTTCTCTCTTCTTCAATACATGGCCTCTGGTGTTCCTATATCAGACACAGTTGCTCCACCATCTCTAGAGTCCTGATATTCTTTCTTTACTTCATGCTTAGATATTCTTTTGTTTATATTCCCCTTTGGTTAATATTTTGATGATGCCAAAAGGGGGATATAGGTAGCTAGTGGATGCATATTTGGCTTCTTGGATGTTATAGTTAGCAAATGTATAGTTGTAGTGTCACACCTTACCCCTCTGTAAGGCATAACATGATCCCGTAGAATACCTAATGAACTACCGCACTTCACCTATCGATAACTCATTAAGTACCCTACAAGGGATTTTGTAATAATTTTTTTACTTTTGTTAAGTGGTGAGCATTTTCTAATAGGTAATTAGAACATTTAATTAACATTAAAACTAGTTAATATTTTTTTGGTCCATTTTATTTCTCCGCAAATTTTATAAAAATTTTGCCAAAGTTCCGTCTGTATTTTGAGAAAACAGTACTTCAAATACCTGAAAAAAAGCACTTCCAAAAATTTTCTCAACCACTACTTCAATTTCACAATCAATCTCAACAATTTCTCAAATCTCAAAATTCAACAGTCAACATTTCTCAATTTTCAAAATTCAATCATCAGTAAAATAATATCTATCAATCTCATTCAAATTAAAATAAAATATTTCCATTCATTAAAGACAACAATCTATATATATATATATCATACCAAAATCTACAGTATGAAAATTCAAACTAAATTTTATTACAACCTTATACAAACTTTGTACAAACTGCTCAAGACCGATTTACATGTCCATACATTTATGTGCAATACATACATCAAAATAAATATTTCTGATGAGGATATAAATTATACCCGATAACTTCAAGCTGATAAATCCTCAATCCTCAGCAGCTCAGTCTGCTGCTCCTCTAGTCTCTATATCTGCGACAGCAATAAAAACTATCGCTGAGTACTAGGACTCAGTGGTGCACAACATACTAAAATAATCTTCATGCAGAACTTAAATCACATTTATTCAAAAATTTGACTGAACATGAGAATTAAATACAAATCATGCATTATGAGATTTTAATCCCAAACAATTTCATTTTGAAGTATCAAATCACATTTCATAAAACCCACAGTTAGATCATGCCATTCGAAACAAATATAATCTCAATAGCCAGAGGCTAAAGAGAAATCACATCACAAGGCTAGCTAGCTCAAATATATGGATATCCATTCACATCCTCTTCTACTGGCACAACTCAACACTTCTCCATAGAAGGAATCAAAATTCGAAACTGACTACCCCCACTAGTCAGTCGTGCTAGTGAGGTGTTCAAATATATGGTCATGACACTGTGGTTTCAAAACTTATCTTAACAATTTGCTAAACATTGTTATTTCAAATATACACAATAACTTTCACAATTTAATTTAAAACATCATAAATAAGGTCACAATAAACTTTCAACAATTCAAAGCAAAAGTAAAATGCATATTTTATTCACTTTATCAATGAATTTTAAAGCATAGTGATGTTGTGCACAAACCTCAAGCGAGTCGCCTCTTGGCCTTGACTCAGTTCCTTGGGTTCTTTCCCGGTATTCTTTTCAACTGAAACACACAATTTTACAGTGTTTCAGTACCATAACTTAGCATAAATCCAAAAATAAATTTAACTTTACTTTTACCTAGCTCTAACATGCTAAACTCGACGTTCTTGAAATTTTGTGTTTCGATGTTACTATTCACTATATTATTCAAGTCAAATTGTTGACTTTCTAAGGCTTAATAGGTATGGGAATTTCAAATTCACCCACATACCACATTTTGGTCACTAAATTTGTTGGTTTTGGTCATTTTCTCAAAACTTAGGTTTTTTAGGCAAAATTGCCAAATTTTTAGTTTTGGTGTCTAAGGTTGCACTGTTCCATTGGTCATTTTCTGTTGGAATTTGTCAAAACTTTCTTCATAGAAAATATTTTCTATTTTCTTAAGTTTATTCTCCTTTTTGAATCACTCCAATTGGAGTTTTGTAGCTCAAGTTATGTCCAACATACGGTTACTGTTCAGGCTGCAGATTTTAGTTATGGCAGGTTTATTGATCCAACTTCGTTCAGCAATTTGATCAAGTTAAGTCCATAATTTGGTCTAATTTTATTCATATGAAATGTTCTACTATGTCTTAGGTTTCCATCGGTTCAAGAATAGCTTAAATCAGAGTTTTCTAGAGAGAGTTATAGCCATTGAAACTTTACTATTCATATGGTAAATCTGCAGTCCTGCAGATTCAGTGATCCAACTTTGCTCAGTAATTTGATTGGGTTAATGGCATAATTTGGGTTGGTATTCTTCATGAAGTTTTAGGTCTATATATCATCTAACCACTGGTAAAATTTAGTCAGTTGTACAGAGGCAGACTGTGATTTTTCAACTTTGGTCAATTTATTCACTAGGTTTTGGTCACTTTTTGGGCATGCTTCCTAAATTAAAATTTTGTCATTTAGTGCCTATTTTCATTCCCAATTGGTCCCATACCAATTGGACTTGTAAAATTTAACTTTTGGTCCCTTAAAGTTGAACCACACTCCCTCCGAATTTGGCTTTAATTCCAACACTTCTAACACACTTAATTAGGTCACAAATAACCATTTTTCACTTCACATTCGGTCAAATACATCATTTACCAATTTCTCACATTTTTGTCTCTAAACCCTAAGTATCCAAAACCCTAATTTGCATAATTTACTCCACTAATGACATTTAAGTGTGAAATCAACATCCACACACTTAATCTAACTTCTCTAACACTTAAATTCCAAAATTTTCCATCAATTCATGAATATATATATCAAACCCTAGCTGACCAAAATTCATGATTAGTCCTCCAACAATTAATTTCATTTCTTTTTTTTTTTTAGTTTCTAAGTTACTTTAAGCATATTTACATGAAATTTGAAGAAATAATTTAGAGTTCATTACTAACCTTTTTTTTTTTGTTGAATTTCTCCCTCTTCAAATCTCCTTTCTTTCCTCTTCTTTTTGTTGTCAATAGGCTTGTCAAGATCCAAGAACAAGATTTACTTAAAGGAGTTAGGGGGTTTATAAAATAAAATCAAGCTTTGAAAGCTTAAGATGGGTGTTAATGGTGGAAAGGAAATGAGAGAATTGAGAGAGAAAAGGGGTGACGGAAAAAGAAGAAGAAGAAGTAAAATTTTTTTTTTTTTTATTTTGGATATTTATCTCTTAATTGACTTAGTCAAATTATCTAGTAAATAAAAATTATTTATGACTTCATATGTGATGTCACCATGATGATGTCACTACCTTTTTAACTTTTCTTTTTCCTTTTTTTTCTATTTATTTTTCTATTAGTTCTTTAATTTAATTCTCGACTCTGAAATTTTCTTTTCTCCAATTTTATTTGACAGTTAGGTTAGGAGTCAGCTCTCGGGGTCAATTGACCAAATTGCCCCTCACCGGTTCAACCCAGTTTGTAAATAATTCAATACTTCTTTCGGCTCCGTGACCTAATTATTTGACTGCTTAACAACCTTTTTTCGTGATTTTCTCTTTTCCACAGTGTTCATAATGGTCCTAAGGACCGCAGTGTCACATTTTACGGTTCGAAATTTGGGTTTAAATCGACTTCGCAGTCGTTCCCGAGAAGGTCACCCATCGCTGTGACTATTGGCTCGTTTAACTTCTTATGTTCTGTTTTTCTTATTTATACTTAACTAATTGGCAATTACTAATTATTTGTGTTTATGGCTTCTCTAGTTGTCATAAGTATGGTTCTAATCCCCTTAATTGTCAGGACCGACACTGGTCACCGGAATAGTGAAATATACTAGGCTATACAAATAGGGGTGTTACATGTAGGTTTTTATAGCTAATATACATGATATTCTTAGTCATTGGCTATAGTGGCTTTTTAGACAATGATTACTCTTTTTGGATATTTTATGATATATTGATTCATATATTCGCTTAAATATTAACTCTCAATGAATTGCTCTTGTTTTAGCAATGCTTTTGCACTATCATACATTTAGGAATTATGGCATCATATCATTGCATTCATTGAGTCGAAACCAACCTCCTTTATGTGCTCTCCTTATTTTATCTATTAAGGCATCAATTTTTTTGAAAGGAGGAGTATACTAAAGGGGAGAATTTTTAAAAAATACACACTTCACTTATGCTTAATTTTTTCATCCACTAATTGTTTGTCATCATTAAAAAGGGAGAGGTTATTGGACCTAGGGGTCTTAATCCATGTTTCATTGTTTTGATGATAATAAATAATTAGTGTGCTACTAATTCACCTTGAAAGTGTTTATGTTAAGATTGTATGTCTCAAATTCAAAATTATGAAATTACTTCAAAATCAACATTGAATGAGAGTAAGAAATTGAAGAAAAGCTCATGGGAGACTCTACAATATAATTTTTTTTTATTTTCTTTATACCATGTGAATTTCAATTAATTAATTATATTAACTCAAGTCTAGGTATTTGCAAAAATTTCTTAGTGTCTTACTTTTTACCTATTTATTAACCAAGGGGAGTTAAATTAAATTTTCCTTTTCGAGAAATGAAAAATTAGTTTTGAAAATGTTTAGGTGGAAAATTTATTAAATTAGCTTTCCAACGGTTCAAACGGATCGAAAATCTGATTTCAGGGTAAAAAGTTATGAGATTCTTAAGCTTTTGTGGTCTTTAGTCCAGTGGGGACTTTGATAGTTGAAGTCATGTTTTTAAACTTGCTATTTTGGCACTTCAACCTTCAGCAACCAAAGAAAGGACTTCTGCAGCCAAATCTAGGTTTTTAAAACTCGATAAAACAGGGTTTTAATTAGTTAAATAGCTATTTTTGCATTTAATGCACCCTCAACGGTCATTTGCTTGCCAAAACTATAAATAGGGACCATTTATGACTTGAAGGAAGTTACAACAACTTGCTATTTAAGAATTTATTGAGTTTAAAAGCATTTCCTTACTTTCTCTCTCTAGAACTTGAGCTATTACATTTAATTTCTTAAGAACTTCTTTATCAATTGTATTTGTTGTATTCTAAGAGTGAGATTGGAGTTGATTAGCGTATTTATTGTATCTAGAGTGTGCTAAAGCATTAAGTTGCTCTTGTGAGAAAAGAAATTTATAAAAGAGTAAGGGTTTGCTCTTGTGGCTTTATAAAGGGTTTGTTCTTCACCCAAAAAAGAAATTTGGTAAAGTTAACTCTCATGAAGGGCCTTGAGGAGAGGACGGACCTCTGTAAATCAATTGTGTCATCATTCTTCCTCCACCCTTCTTTGTGTTTGTTTTTCCTTAATTTCCTTTAGCCTTCAAATTTGTGAACCCAATTCACCCCCCTTCTTAGGTTGCTTAAAGGACAACAAGATAATATCATTTTGGCCTAAGAAATTATTCATACAATGTGAAATAAGAGAAATGGGAGGAAATGGATGGCTATTAAAGTTGGCCTTTAGGAGGCCTATGACCGCTTGGGTTGGAATGTTATCCGGTCTACTCTTTATCTCATCGGGTCCCTCAATGTTTTGATTAATGTTATTATGCGGATATATTATGTCAACTATAATGTGCATTATGTGGAATAAGGAGATGATAGGTTTCTTCACTCCTTCGAAGGGTTTCAGGTAGCACGACCCAATTTGCCCCTATATTTTTGTTCTCTATGTTGAAAGATTATCTCATGGGATTGGAAGCCCATTTTTCTTTCAAAGGGGGGCCCAAAGTTATGCCATCTCTTATTTACTGATGATCTTTTGCTCTTTACTAAGGCCTCTCCCCATCAAATGGAAATTATTTTGAGAGTTTGTGAGCAATTCACCAAAGCTTCAGGATAAAGGATTATTGTTAATAAAACTTCCCTTTACTGCTCGAATAATGTGAAACTTGAGGAAGCGGTTGCTATAGGTAATGTATGTGGTTTCAAGTTGACTAATGACTTAACGAGATATCTTAGGGTACCTATTATTCATGGACATGTTAGTCCTGAGAAGTATGATTATTCGATCGATCGTATTAGGAGACACTTGTCGAGATGAAATGTAAGATCTCTATCCCTAACTGGAAGGATTACCCTTACCAAGGCAGTGATTATGTCCATTCTAGTGTATGCCTTATAAACAATGAATTTGCCAATTTCAGTGTGTAATGCTATAAAGAAATAATGTAAGGGGTTTTTTCTAGGGTGGTAATGGAGATAAGACAGGGTTGGTGTTGGTTAATTGGGATTTGATTTTTCAATCGAAGTTGTGTGGTGGTTTAGGAGTTAAGAAAGTTGAGCATGTTAATAAAGCTTTTTTTGTAATGAAGTTGGTGTGGAGTCTTATTATGGACAGGCATAAGCTTTAGGTGCAAGCTTTAAGAGCGAAATGCTATACTGGGGAGGATGAGGTGCCCATTAAGTTCAACATTGTGAACTCATCATGGTTGTGGAGAGGTATTATGAAAGTTTGAGATCATGTTTGAGGTGGTATTAAGTGGTCAGTGGGGAATAGTTACTCAGTGAAATTCTAGATGGATAGTTGGTTACCCAATTGTGAACCCTTTCTCTTTCATACCTTTATCCTTATTCATGAAGAAGAAGCTACTAAGAGTGTCTCAGAGTTTATTAGGGAAGATGGGAGTTGGGTTGGATGAAGTTTAGTCATTTGCTTCCTGCTAATGTGTTGCATAGAATAGCGGGTACTTTTATTAGTAGTTCTAATAGGGAAGTTGATACAGTCTGTTGGAATGCCTTTCGAGTGGAAATTCATGGTATAATATGCTTACACTGCTCTTACTAATAATAGGTAGATTCTTAATAAGTGAAGATGGAAAAAGGTTTAAGGCTGGCCTGGAACAAAAACTATTCACTCTTTCTTATGGTTGGTGTTTCATTAAAGGCTCCTAATTAATTTTGAGCACTGTCGTAGGCATATAGCCATTAATAACCATTATCCCTATTTGTCTTGTGGCAGTTGAGACTACTTTGCATGTTCTCTGTGACTACTTTCCAACTAAGAGAGTGTGGAACTCCATTCTTCCTCTCTTAATGAGTGAGATGTTCTATAATGTATTAATGTGGAGCATTAGTTGGAGGATAATTTAGTGTCAGGGTCTATTTTGATTGATGGGGTTTCATGGAATGTTTTATTTGCTATTTTCAAAGTAAAGTAGTCATTGTGGCCTATGCTAAAGAGTGCGTGAATGCTGCTAATTAATGCCCTTGGTAGCTTAAATTTGGAGAGGATGTTGAAGGAATGGTGTTGGTTGGGTTGGGATCTTCCAGTCTTTGACTTGTACAAGCTTAATGTGGCTTCAGGTGGGCTTACTTCAACAGGGGGAGTTATTCGCAATCACATTAGGGCTTGGTGCAGTGTTTTTGCTGTGAACCTTAGATCATGCTCAGTCATTATGGTAGAGCTCTAAGGTGTGTTCTATGGGCTAGAGTTGGCCTGATGCAAGCTCACGTCTAGGCTAGAAGTAAGCTCACATTCTGTTGAAATGATTTTCCCATGGAACGTCCAAAACCAAGCAGCAATCACAACTTAAATAACTCTTTTACTAACAAGATGACATAAAACCAACATGTGATAAATAACCACTTTGATTAGTAGAAGAAAGTCAAAGATCTACTACAAATAGGGCAACTTGTGCCAGATTACACCAAATATGAAAATGAGACAATATAAGTGACTAACTTATATTGAATCTAAGTTCTTAGTGAAACTTAGAAAGAACATTCATAAAACTCTCTCAAATGAGTTCTTAAGCTTACAAGCTTAACAATGACAGATTCTAAAAACTAAACTAATAAAATGAAGAAGAAAGCCTTATAAGGCTGCCCATGGTTCTGCCAACACTTGGAGTCTTTATCCAAGAGTTTCTCCAAGTATTGGATAAAATACATTCACCCCCATTTTAGGTAAAAACCACATTTATAAGTCTGAACCAAATCTGAATTTTAAAATCTGATCATAAAAGAAGTTTCTTTTGTCTATAACTAAAAATGGCAATGTTGTTTTTTCCTTTATATCTTGGACAAAAGACTCTCCTGCTTTCCTTTGCAACTTAGATAAAGCTCACAAGGTGCAAGGCTGTTGAATGGACAAAATTAGAATCTCTTTGAGATGGAAGAGGTTTGGTTTGGTGCACTTAGTCAGACCTTAGTTCGGCTCGCTTTGCTAGACTATGGTTCTGTTTACTTTGAATATTGAATTGCATCAACATACCATACTTGCACTCCTATTGAATTCCTTGCATGTTGGGTTGCCATACTTGATCAATATGTGCTTGAATTAGTCCTTGCAATGCATTGGCCCTAGCTCTTGTGATTGCTCCTTTAAACATGGGAAGTGGTTTAGCCATGTTACCCTCATGATGCTCATTATAGCCTAGATGTGAGCTTGCATCAAGAAGGGAGAAAAAGTCAGGCATAAACCACTTCAGCTACCGAAGTCCTCAACTTCGGTTGTCGAAATCTCAGGCCTTGGACACCCTTTTTTATTTGCTAAAGTTTCTGAGAAATTGCATGCTTTGGTTGCCACAACTTTGGTTTTTGGCAAACGAACCTGGAAATTTCTAAAATTTCCAAGTCGAAAACCTACAGAATCCTTCTCCCAAAAACCTCAAAACTCATCCCAACATTCCAAAACATAATCTAATCACATATACACATCTCTAAGGCCTAAAACAATGTGAAAACATACTCAATACCTACATACATTAATCAAAAACTCAAATCCTAGGTTTTTCCTAAATCTAACATAACATATTCATGGATTTCTTCAAATCCATTAAGGGGAATTAGCCATTTGAGGCCCATAACACTTTAACATTACTTAACTAACAATAAAACATGAAATTTCCACATAAATCATAAAACCCTAACCCTAACATACATAAATTTCCCCAAAACTCAACTTAAAAACAACTTTTCATGAAATTGAAGTTACAGAAACCAAATCCCTTATCAACTTTCTTAGATCTACCCATTAGATCAAGAAGGAAAGAAAGTTATCTCTTTTCTTGGAGCTTATGAATCTACTCTTCCAAATTTCTAAATGAAAGAATTCACCTCCAGATCTTGAAAAACCCAAGGAAATCCCTGTAAAAAGCTCCTTGTATGCCCCAGTAGTTGAGAGAGAGAAAAGGAGAGAAAACTCAAGTGTTTTGGTCCCTTTTATACACCCTTGATAATCGAGAGACTTTCGGCTGCAAAAAGCCTTAGTTCAGTTGTGATGAGGAACCGGTTGCACCAATTCCACACCAAGGGCCAATAACTAGAGCAATGGCTAAGAAGCTTCAAGGCTTGGTGCATAAGCACATCACCAAGTCCAACCTCTTGCAAGTATTCGGTTTGGACTTGAAAGGGGGAAGCCAACCTTGCTGTACATTCCTTTGCATATTTGAGGAGCCAAGAGACCAAGTGGCATCTGTCCAAGTTGGCATACATGTGGCAGCCACCTCAGCAAGTCCATCCTAGTTGGCATCCAATGTGGCGTCCAGGTGGAGTGCCTAGGTGGCAGCACAATTGACAGCCCATCTCCACCAACTTTTTGAAGATGTTTTTGTCCATTTTGCAAAGATTGGAAGCCATAACTTTGTCCAAGAGCTCCAGCCATGCTTCAACTATTTATAGGAAAAGCAAAGTTACTACTTTCAGCTTCAAGACAAAGCATCTCTTTTCAGATTGTCTCTCATTTGTAGCCTGCCAAATCTGACATTTCTATTAATGTTTGAACTTTGTATCTATTTTTAGGAGAGATTGGTGTATTAACCAAGACTTGCACATGTCCCATGGTTGTTGAAATGTCTTGGCAGAATACACCAACCCATATTAGCCTTCTTTTGTTTCATTTTGGGAACAGAATTCATATGGTAATTTTTTGAGCAAAATTGCTGGAGCTTTGCTTCAAAGTTCTTCTTAGAAATCTCTTTATTTTTCTTAGCAAATTCTTGCCTTGATTTGTTAAGTTTTATTATATATTCAAGGTTGTTCATCAGCATAGGTGAATTGGTCTTGTTCTTAGTTGTCTTTCTTGAGAATTATATTTTCAGTTCTCCATCTTCAAGGTGAAGGGTTGAAGGTTCAAGAGAGTTTCTTGGCTTGTTTTGAAGACAATCCTTTGGTCTTTCTTCTTAGTGGAATCAGCTAATAAGGGTGGAAACCGTATCAAGTTGTCAGAATCCATTCTATTAAAAAAAGGATTTAAGTCGAAAAAGGACTTCGACTGCCGAAGTTCCTTCTGTCCAAATACACATTTAAAAACTTTTAAGAAATAAAACTTTTAAAACATTTTTCATTTTTAAATACATTTTGAACATCTAAACACACAACATAAACATATTTTCACATCTTGCCGCTACTCTCTTATCAGTAAAGTTTTAATTTTAACCAGAAGATTCAATCAAGGCTAGATATTCTGACATCAGAAAATGGTGGGGTATTACAGTTTCCTTCTAGTAATTAATTGTAACTTTTACTCAAATGTTGACTAGAACCTTTAATTATTATATATGAACTATAATGAAAGAAAATTTTAATTTTATTATATATATACAAATACACTTTATCTAATTATATTGCTTTTAACTAAACTCAATATTATTGATTATTCAAATTTAATATATGATCAATTTAATTTTAATGGGATAAATGGTCAATATTAAGTGGAAAAATAATCATAAAAGTACATATATAAGTTTAAAGGGGGTGTGTGTGTATAGAGAGAGATATTTTTAAAGGACGCATAAAGAGACAATACTTAGAAAGATGGAGATTGTGAGAGAGAGTAATAATAAATGGGTAACTTAGTGTTAAAATTGAATGTTAGTCTTTTAAAAGTTTAAGAACTAGTCAAAGAAATAGGGAGGGAGAGGGAGAGGGAGAGATACTATATATAGATAGAAAGTAATAATAATGGTTTAGAGAGAAGCAGAAGAGAATGAGGGTGGTTCATGTTTTCAAATCACATCAACACCAAAACTACATAATTTTGGTTTATTTAGTAATATGTATAAAATAATTCACATAATAAATAACTATTTTTTATAAATGCAATTTTTATTTTGATTATTATATCATAATTTAAAATAATACTATATTATTTTATATTGAGAGTATATATTTATTGTAACACCCCTATGTTCGGTAGTGCGTTCTACTGTTTCGGTGACCAGTGTCGGTCCGGACAGCTAGGATGCCTAGAACTACATTTAAATGTTAGTGAGGAGATATAAAATAATAAAATACAAGAAAAAAATACAAGAAAATCAAAGGAAAAATAATAGCAATAAAATGAAACTAAGTTAAACGAGCCAGCACCGCAGTGATGGGTGACCACACAGGCAAGTTACGATGCAGGCAATAGCCGACCCCAGGACTGCAGGGAACCCTCGGAATTTAGTTTCGAGACATAATTAAAGACTTATTGAAGCATAAATTTCATTAGAAATATCAAATAAAAATTAATTAATTAATACAAAGAAAAATGAGAAATCGAGAAAATGACAAAACTCGGTGTTACCGAAAAATCGGGAATGCAACCCGAATAGGGGCATTGTGGTCAATTGACACCCCGAGTCGCCTTTTAACCTAAATTTCCATTAAAAATAAGTGACATTAAAGTTGGAAAACCCCATGAAAGAAATGAAATTTAAATGAAAAATAAATAAGAAAACTTTAGGGGTAAGATTTTGAATAATGAAAAGTTTAACATTAATTTATCATTAAGCTAAGTTAGTGGACCATTATTCCTCATATAATATCATAAGTGGATAGAAATATCCACTAACTCTCTGCATTCATCATCTTCTCCACTTAATTTTCATTTGGCCGAACCAAATTTTCTCCCAAGGTCCATCCATGGCCACCCCTTCATGCAAGCTCCATCTACCATGATTAAGCCATGGTTTCTTGCAAGTTTCTTCATTAAAAGTGGTGTATACCCCTTGGGCAGCAATAAGGGAGCAAGAAAGATAAGTTTTGTTGGAGTTTTGAAGAAGTCCAAAAGAGGTAAGTGGTTATTTTCAATTCTTGTTTCATTAAAAGTGTAACTAAGGTTGTGGGTAGTTGATTTATGGAAGAAATTTGAGGTTTGATGAATTATTGGTGATGGAGCATTTTGGCAGCCATGAAACCTCACCATGAACAGCTTGTCCTTGCATGTAAATAGTGTCACACCCTACCCCTCTGTAAGGCATAACATGATCCCGTAGTATACCTAATGAATTACCAACTCCGTCTACTGATAACCCATTAAATACACTACAAGGGATTTTAAAAACTTTTCTTACTTCTTTTACAGTGGTGAGCACTATTTACAGGTGTTAAAAACCTTTTTGAATTGAAGTGATAGAACTAACACATTTGAATTATTTGGAATTTCTGTAAAAATTTTGGCAGGGTGCCATCTGTATTTTGGATAAAACAGTTCTTCAGAAAACCTGTAAAAAGCACTTCAATAGATTTTCAAATCTCAACTCCAACATATTCTCAACACAACATTTTTTCTCAACTCAAATCCACAGTGATTTTTCAAAGACTGAGATAAAAGAAATATAATACAATTTTTACAAGTCAAAATAACTCATAATTATTTTACAACTTCAAGGTACAATTTGAATTTACAACTGCTCAAAATCAAAAACAATATATACATACAGGGGTCATACATTACAGTATAAAATGCAAAATGTTGGTATACTCCTTATACCCGGTAATCTCTCGCTGGAGGTACTAGCAGCCTAGTCTGCTGCCCTATCTGTCTGTCTACCTGCGACAGCAATAAAAAGCTATCACTGAGATGATGTCTCAGTGGTGCACAACATTAACCAAATACAATTTAAATCACAATTCATAAATCATATAAATAATGGATACTTAAAACCATAGTTAATTTCAAGACAGTAATTGTCAACAAGAATTTAAACTCCATTTCTCAATATCACAATAAATTTCAATAAGTCAGATCATGGTTGAATTCAAAAGACAGTATATGTCAATAAGAGTTTAAATTCATTTCACAATCTCACAATACATATCAATAAATCACACACAGCTTAATCATGTTCAAAAGTTCAATTCGTCCCAAAAGCCGGTGGCTAATGAGGTATTCAATTCGTCCCAAAAGTCGATGACTAATGAGGAATAACATAGCTAGCTAGCAAAAATATGAGTACTCATCCAATTCGTCCTCAACGGGCACACACCTCAACACTTCAACCAGAGAGGGAATTCAATTCATCCCACTAGATAAGCTAGCGAGGAATACAATCAATATACATGATAGCTGTGGTTTCAAACCATTTCCAATGCTTTTCAATCAATAAGTATCCATCAACATCATTCAAACAATTTCTCACAGTTTCAAATCATTTACAATGCTTTTTAAGCAATAAATATCCATTCAAACACATTTCCACAATTTAAAACAATAATGTACAAATAGTCATAATTCATTTTAATTGAAAAATTTAAAAGAAATAGTTGTTGTGCATAAACCTCTGATAATTGTCTCCTGGTCTGGACTCAGTGTTTCCTTTCCTTTCCCTGAGTCTTTACTAACTGAGAAACACAATTTAAAGTGTTTCAGTACTAAATTAAACTGTCTCTATCGATAATGCTTGATAAGTAATTCACTGAAAGCTATTATTTGCTTAATCACCTAATATATCGACCCTCGATGCGTTCTAGGTAAATTAGGTTTTAGTGTCACTAATATGTCACATTCGATAGTGTTTTAGGGTTGGTACACGTTACCAATTTCATTTCCTTGTTTAGTGCATTTTATTGCAACTTGCTGGATTCCGGGATACTAGTTTGACCTAGCCGGACGACCTAGTTCCCTCGGTTTTTGGGTTTCGGTCAAAACTACAATCTTGTAGATCTATGTCTTATGGAATGCAGGGCAAAATTTTAGGTCATTTTGAGTTATGTAGACCAAGTTATGGTCATTTTACTATTGCTGGTCAAATGGCATCAAATTAGGTCATTTTAGGTCAAATTTGGTCAACTTTGGTTCGGCCAGTTTTTGGACCCGAACTTGTGCAAGCTGTTTGACTTGCTTATGGTCATTTATGGGCTTTGGTGTCTTCATAAGACTTGTAGGTATGGGTCTTAACTATTCATGGTTAAAATTTCAGGTCAATTGGACCTGTTTTGAGTGAGTTATGGCCTAAACACTAACTGCTGCCCAATTGGTCAATTTTCAGGACTCATTTGCACTTAATCCGAATTGGTCATTTTTCATGCTACCTTGCAAGCAGAATTTTGGTATGCTTTCTCAATGAAAGTTGGCACATTTTGTGCCTAGTTTCACCTCCAATTGGTCTCATACCAATTGGAGTTACACATTTAGTTTTATAGGTTAAAATGCACACTGCCCTTCATTACATTGCTTAAACATCTATTCATTACACATTTACCTTGCTACAAATCCACCTCTCAATCCCATTCTATTTTGGTACATTACCAAAACCATTTACCACTTCACATTAAAATCATTTTGGGCAGAATATAAACATCCTTAATACACCAAATAAAACTCTAATTCATAAGGTCCAAATACAACCACATATAAATATAAACATTTCTAATTCTTACATACACTTTACACAACCAATTTACATGCATATTCATCAATCCCCAATATCACAATTTATCCAATATCTCCATGAATTCAAACATTCATTAAGGAGTCTCAAAGCTGCCGAAATGCTCCACAATGCCAAATTGTCCATAATTTTATCAACTTCATTTCAAGTGCACAATCACCATATACATGTGGGATTAACTTACTAGGACATTAAATCACCCTACTCAACATGAATCCACATCAAATATATGTAAGGATACTTCATCAAATATAGAACTCCATGGCTGTCCAAAATTGGACATATCAAGAACTCTTCAAAACTTAAAAATTCCTTCACAAAGCACACACCCATAACATGTATACAAAGTTTAACAAAGCAATATTCAAAAATACAAACTTGCCTATGGTTGGGACTTGCTAAACCTTCACTAAACTTCTTGATTTTGGTATCAAACTCTTCCTTATGATGTGGAGATAAAACTTAATGAAGCCACTTAGGTGATTGGTGGTGAAATGAAGGAGAAGATGAAGGTTTGAAGCAAAACGGCTATGAAGTTTTTTTTAGGGAGTTTGTTTCGGCATGGTTGAAATAATTGAAGAAGATGATGTTTGAGTGGGAGTAATCTGCCCACTTATGATTATATTTAATCCATATTATAATTCTTAGTGGTCCACTACTCAAATTAAATCATATAATAAGTTTAACTTTCATTTATCCCACATTAAACCCATAATTTTTGCTATTTACTTTAGGTACCACCAATTTAATTTTTCATTATATTTTCCAAGTGTAATATTATTTATTTTTAATGGACATTTAGGTCAAAAGACAATTCGGGATGTCAAATGACCATAATGCCCCTGTTCGGGTTGCATTCCCGATTTTTCGGTAACACCAGGTTTTGTCTGTTTTTCGATTTCTCACTTTTCCTTGTACTAATTCTTTAATTTTTTTTTTTGATATTTCTAATGCTATTTATACTTCAATAGGGGTCTCTTTAAGTCCTAAAAATATTTTCCAGGATTTTCCGCAGTCCAGGGCTAGTCAACGGTCCACGCCGTGACTTCCCGGTGCGGTCACCCATCGCTAGGGTTCTCAGCTCGCTTAACTTGGTTACCTTCCTTTGCTATTATTTTTCCTTTGTTTTTCTTGTGTTTTCTCTTCTTGTATTTCATTATTTTATGTCTCCTCACTCATAACGAAGTGTAGTTCTAGGCATCCTAGCTGTCCGGATAACACTGGCCACCGAAACAGTAGAACGCACTACCGAACATAGGGGTGTTACAATTCTCCCCCACTTAAAATAAATTTCGTCTCAAAATTTTACCTGGCATTAGTCTCTGAACAGCTGTGGGTGCTGTCTCCTCATATCCTCTTCACGTTCCCAAGTAGCTTCCTGGCCTGAATGATGGTTCCACAGCACTTTAACCAGGTGTATCTGTTTGTTCCTCAGCTGCTTCACCTCATATGCCAGAATTTTTATGGGTTCTTCCTCATATGAGAGGTCTGGATTTACCTCAATCTCTTCAACTGATAGTACATGAGATGGGTCAGATCTGTACCTCCTTAACATGGACACATGGAAGACACTGTGTATCCTTGCTAGTTCTGGAGGTAATGCCAACCGATATGCCAAAAGACCCACTCTTTCCAGAACCTCATATGGTCCGATGAAACGAGGACTCAGTTTCCCCTTTCTGCCAAATCTCATAATCCTCTTCCAAGGAGAAACTTTGAGGAATACCTTATCACCCACTGCATATTCAATATCTCTTCTTTTCAAATCAACATAGGACTTCTGACGGTCTGATGCAGCCTTGAGTCTATCTCTAATCAATCTGATCTTTTCCTCTGTCTACTGAACAATTTCTGGCCCAATCATCTTCCTTTCACCTACTTCATCCCAACATAAGGGAGTTCTGCACTTCCTGCCATACAATGCTTCATGTGGAGGCATCCCAATGCTTGATTGGTAGCTGTTGTTATAAGAAAACTCAATCAAAGGCAAGTGTGTATCCCAACTACCTTCAAATTCAATCACACAAGCCCGTAGCATATCCTCCAATATCTGAATAACCCTTTCAGACTGGCCATCTGTCTGTGGGTGGAATGTCAGGTTGAAGTTCAATCTAGTTCCTAGGGCTCTCTGAAGACTACCCCAGAATCTAAAAGTGAACCTAGGATCTCTGTCAGATACAATTGATACTGGCACTCCATGCAATTTTACAATCTCATATATGTACAATCTGGCCAATCTTTCCAGGCTATAGTCCATTCGAACTGGTAAAAAGTGAGCAGACTTGGTCAATCTGTCAACTATAACCCATACTACATCATGACTACTCTGTGTCCTTGGAAGTCCTGTAACAAAATCCATAGTTATCCGTTCCCATTTCCACTCTGGTACTGATAAAAGATGTAACAAACCAGCTGGAACTTGATGTTCTGCCTTTACTTGCTGACAAGTTAGGCATTTAGAAACAAACTCAGCTATATCTCTCTTCATGCCCATCCACCAGTAATGCTCTTTCAAATTTCTCTGACATTTTAGTTCCACCAGTGGTGCATAGCAAATGGAGACTCATGTGCTTCCTTCATAATGATCTGTCTCAATTCAAAGATCATTTGGAACGCACATTCTCGCTTCGATGTAGCAATAAACCATCATCTCTCATAGAGAATTCGTGTTTCTTGCCCTGCTGACTTCTTCAAGAGCTTTCCGATATTTTTCATCACTCTGAGCAGCCATTCGATCCGATCAATCAACACCGTTGTACATGCTATGCAACTACCGTCCCTCATCATCAATCTCTAAACCGGCATGTCAGGCTTTCAATTCATATACCATGGACAAAGGAGAAACTCTGAGACTTGCGATAGTCTTGCGACTTAAGGCGTCAGCCACCACATTTGCTTTCCCTGGCTGATAGTCTATTAAGCAATCATAATCTTTGATGAGTTCTAACCATCTCCTCTGCCTCAAATTTAATTCCTTCTGGGTGCCTAAGTACTTCAAGCTCTTGTGATCTGTGTAAATGTAGCATTTCTCTCCATACAAATAGTGTCTTCAGATCTTTAGAGCAAAAACAATAGCTGCTAGCTCCAGATCATGTGTTGGGTAGTTCCTCTCATGCGGTTTCAGCTGGCGTGATGCATAAGCAATGAAATTCCGATCTTGCATCAGTACACAGCCTAACCCATTGTGAGAAGCATCACTATAAACTGTGTATTCTTTACCCGGAGTAGGTAAAGTGAGAACTGAGCTTCACCAAACACCTCTTCAACTCATCAAAACTTTGGCATTTATCACCCACGAAATTTTACATCTTTCCAAGCGGTTTGGTCAAGGAGAAGATAACATAGAAAACCCCTTCACAAACCGACGGTAATATCCAGCTAGACCTAAAATCGCGAATTTACGTGATGTTCTGGCGCTTCTAATTAAGGATAGCTTCTACCTTGCTAGAATCTACCTTGATCCCTTCAGCTGACACAACATGTCCCAAAAAGGAGATTTCTTTCAGCCAAAATTCACATTTCGACAATTTGGCGTATAGCTGTTTCTCCCTTAAAGTCTGCAGTACAATCCGCAGATGTCTGTCATGCTCCTCTGCATTCCTTGAATATATCAAAATGTCATCAATAAACACCACCACAAATTGATCAAGATATGGTCTGAAGATAGTGTTCATCAGATCCATAAAAGCAGCTGGAGCATTTGTTAACCCGAATGGCATTACTAGAAACTCATAGTGGCCATACCGAGTTCTGAAAGCAGTTTTTGGAATACTCTGCTCTTGCACCTTCAACTGATAATAACCAGATCGCAGATCAATTTTGGAGAATACAGCTGCACCCTTCAACTGATCAAACAGATCATCAATGCGAGGCAATGGATATCTATTCTTTATTGTCACCATATTCAACTGCCGGTAGTCAATGCATAAGCGGAGAGTACCATCCTTCTTCACTGGTGCTCCCTAAGGTGACACACTAGGGCGGATGAAGCCCTTTTCAAGTAATTCTTGCAATTGTATTTTCAACTCCTTCAACTCTGCTGGTGCCATTCTGTATGGCGTTATGGAGATTGGATCCACACCAGGCATAACATTAATTTCAAACTGCACTTCTCTTTCCGGAGGTAATCTTGGCAATTCATCAGGAAACACATCTGGAAAGTCATGTACTGTAGGGATGTCCTTCAATACTGGACTCCCCACTTGGGTGTCTACCACATGTGCCAAGTAGGCTTCACACTCCTTTCTGATCATTTTTCTGGCTAGTGCAGCCGAAATGATGTTTGATGGCAATAATCGCTTTCCCATGTATTACCACATCATCATCGAGGAAGGCCAAAAGTGATCTTGACCTACAGTCAATCATGGCATAATGCCTAGCTAACCAATCCATGCCCAAGATGATATCATAATCTCTGAAGGGCATTTCAATGAAATCAGACAGGAAAGTGTGTCCTTGGATCACCAAAGGACAATCTCTATACATTCTATTAACCCTGACTTCCTGTCCTAACGGACTTGTTACTAGCACCTCAAGGTCCATTTTTGTACATGGAACAGCAATGCAATCAATGATGCTAGCACTCACATAAGAATGGGTAGAACCCGGATCAAATAACACAAACACATCTTGGTTAAAAGTTGAGAAGGTACCAGCCACAACATCAGATGTCTCGGCCTCTTCTCTCTGTCTCATTGCATACATTCTGACTGGAGCACTGTCTTGCTCTGATTGTTTCACTGTGCCTTGGCCGTCACGAGCTACCTCTACCCCTCGCCTCTACCTCTGCTGGGTGGTTGTGAACTTCTAGTGACAGTGGCTCGAATCGACCTTCAGAGTAATAGGAGGTGGTCCAACTCGCAACCATCGTGCGATCCTTGGCAAAGTGTCCTGTGCCTCCACAGTTATAACAGGCTACAATAGCCTTGTAGCAGATCCCACCATGATTTCTTCCACATGTTTCACATTGGCGGGGAGGGTAGGAACCTCTGGTACTCTGCTGACTAGATAGGGGAGGCTTCTGTCCTGAATATCTTCCCCTACTGCATTTCTTGCCACCTCTGTGTGTCCCCATGATTCTTCCTCTTCCAAGAGGGACCACCTGGAACTCGTTTCTCTGATTTACCCTCTTTCTCTGTCTTCTCGATTTCTTTTTCTCAGAGCGACTTGGACTCAATTCTTTCTAACTCTGGAGCTTGAGAAATAAGTTCAGAGAAGTTAGTGTGTTTGAAGCCGACTACTTGTAATCTGATACTGGGCTTCAAGACAGTTTCAAACCTCTTGCATCTCTCCCTGCTGGTAGAAAGTAAACTTACTGCATAATAGCTCAGGCGGGAAAATTCTCTTTCATACTCAGCCACTGATCTGTTCCCCTATTTCAGACTTAGGAATTCTTATAACTTCTGGTCTACATAAGCATCAGGGACATATTTCTGTCTGAATTCCCTGAGAAAGTCATTCCATGTTAGCACTGCAGGTTCTACTAAACTGTGGGGAATGGTTTTCCACCAGTCATAAGCATCCCCCTATAACAAAGATACATAGTATTCGAATCTGAGCTCCTCTGTGCAATGCAGTTTCTTAAATACCCTATCCATCCTTTCTAACCACTATTCAGCCTTAGAGGATCTATTGTCCCCTTGAACTCTGTAGCCCCATACTTTATCAATTTATCATACTGCCTAGTAGGAGATTGTGGTTGTACCACTGGTGTCTGTATTGGGACTTGAGTAGGCACATTACCAGCCATTTGTTGGAACATTGCAGCCATCTGCTAAGCGAACTGAGCAGGAAACTGCAGTACTGCAGGGGTTGGTGCTGCTGAACCACTGACATTATGTAGGCCTGGGGCATCCCCTTGCACCTCAGCTTCAATAGATTGATCGACTGAACGATCACCCTCTTCCATAGTCAATGCGAGGATTTTAGATCTCCTGAACAAATAACACAAGGAGATTTCCTCCCGTTAGTGCATATTTATAATGTAATGTACTGTATGTAGCAAACAATGATATTGAGCAGTTGCACTATGAAGAAAGAATATTCAAGTAACATGTGAAAACAGAATTTAAAAACTAGCTCTGATACCACCAAAACAAGTCACACCCTACCCCTCTGTAAGGCATAACATGATCCCGTAGTATACCTAATGAATTACCAACTCCGTCTACTGATAACCCATTAAATACACTACAAGGGATTTTAAAAACTTTTCTTACTTCTTTTACAGTGGTGAGCACTATTTACAGGTGTTAAAAACCTTTTTGAATTGAAGTGATAGAACTAACACATTTGAATTATTTGGAATTTCTGTAAAAATTTTGGCAGAGTGCCATCTGTATTTTGGATAAAACAGTTCTTCAGAAAACCTGTAAAAAGCACTTCAATAGATTTCCAAATCTCAACTCCAACATATTCTCAACACAACATTTTTTCTCAACTCAAATCCACAGTGATTTTTCAAAGACTGAGATAAAAGAAATATAATACAATTTTTACAAGCCAAAATAACTCATAATTATTTTACAACTTCAAGGTACAATTTGAATTTACAACTGCTCAAAACCAAAAATAATATATACATACAGGGGTCATACATTACAGTACAAAATGCAAAATGTTGGTATACTCCTTATACCCGATAATCTCTCGCTGGAGGTACTAGCAGCCTAGTCTGCTGCCCTGTCTGTCTGTCTACCTGCGACAGCAATAAAAAGCTATCGCTGAGACGATGTCTCAGTGGTGCACAATATTAACCAAATACAATTTAAATCACAATTCATAAATCATATAAATAATGGATACTTAAAACCATAGTTAATTTCAAGACAGTAATCATCAACAAGAATTTAAACTCCATTTCTCAATATTACAATAAATTTCAATAAGTCAAATCATGGTTGAATTCAAAAGACAGTATATGTCAATAAGAGTTTAAATTCATTTCACAATCTCACAATACATATCAATAAATCACACACAGCTTAATCATGTTCAAAAGTTCAATTCGTCCCAAAAGCCGGTGGCTAATGAGGTATTCAATTCGTCCCAAAAGTCGATGACTAATGAGGAATAACATAGCTAGCTAGCAAAAATATGAGTACTCATCCAATTCGTCCTCAACAGGCACACACCTCAACACTTCAGCCAGAGAGGGAATTCAATTCATCCCACTAGACAAGCTAGCGAGGAATACAATCAATATACATGATAGCTGTGGTTTCAAACCATTTCTAATGCTTTTCAATCAATAAGTATCCATCAATATCATTCAAACAATTTCTCACAGTTTCAAATCGTTTACAATGCTTTTCAAGCAATAAATATCCATTCAAACACATTTCCACAATTTAAAACAATAATGTACAAATAGTCATAATTCATTTCAATTGAAAAATTCAAAAGAAATAGTTGTTGTGCACAAACCTCTGATAATTGTCTCCTGGTCTGGATTCAGTGTTTCCTTTCCTTTCCCTGAGTCTTTACTAACTGAGAAACACAATTTAAAGTGTTTCAGTACTAAATTAAACTGTCTCTATCGATAATGCTTGATAAGTAATTCACTGAAAGCTATTATTTGCTTAATCACCTAATATATCGACCCTCGATGCGTTCTAGGTAAATTAGGTTTTAGTGTCACTAATATGTCACATTCGATAGTGTTTTAGGGTTGGTACACATTACCAATTTCATTTCCTTGTTTAGTGCATTTTATTGCAACTTGCTAGATTCCGGGATACTAGTTTGACCTAGCCGGACGACCTAGTTTCCTTGGTTTTCGGGTTTCGGTCAAAACTACAATCTTGTAGATCTATGTCTTATGGAACGTGGGGCAAAATTTTAGGTCATTCTGAGTTATGTAGACCAAGTTATGGTCATTTTACTATTGCTGGTCAAATGGCATCAAATTAGGTCATTTTAGGTCAAATTTGGTCAACTTTGGTTCGGCCAGTTTTTGGACCCGAACTTGTGCAAGCTGTTTGACTTGCTTATGGTCATTTATGGGCTTTGGTGTCTTCATAAGACTTGTAGGTATGGGTCTTAAATATTCATGGTTAAAATTTCAGGTCAATTGGACCTGTTTTGAGTGAGTTATGGCCTAAACACTAACTGCTGCCCAATTGGTCAATTTTCAGGACTCATTTACACTTAATCCGAATTGGTCATTTTTCATACTACCTTGCAAGCAGAATTTTGGTATGCTTTCTCAATGAAAGTTGGCACATTTTGTGCTAGTTTCAACTCCAATTGGTCTCATACCAATTAGAGTTACACATTTAGTTTTATAGGTTAAAATGCACACTGCCCTTCATTACATTGCTTAAACATCTATTCATTACACATTTACCTTGCTACAAATCCACCTCTCAACCCCATTCTGTTTTGGTACATTACCAAAACCATTTACTACTTCACATTAAAATCATTTTGGGCAGAATACAAACATCCTTAATACACCAAATAAAACTCTAATTCATAAGGTCCAAATACGACCACATATACATATAAACATTTCTAATTCTTACATACACTTTACACAACCAATTTACATACATATTTATCAATCCTCAATATCACAATTTATCCAATATCTCCATGAATTCAAACATTCATTAAGGAGTCCCAAAGCTGCCGAAATGCTCCACAATGCCAAATTGTCTATAATTTCGTCAACTTCATTTCAAGTGCACAATCACCATATACATGTGGGATTAACTTACTAGGACATTAAATCACCCTACTCAACATGAATCCACATCAAATATATGTAAGGATACTTCATCAAATATAGAACTCCATGGCTGTCCAAAATTGGACATATCAAGAACTCTTCAAAACTTAAAAATTCCTTCACAAAGCACACACCCATAACATGTATACAAAGTTTAACAAAGCAATATTCAAAAACACAAACTTACCTATGGTTGGGACTTGCTAAACCTTCACTAAACTTCTTGATTTTGGTATCAAACTCTTCCTTATGATGTGGAGATAAAACTTAATGAAGCCACTTAGGTGATTGGAGGTGAAATGAAGGAGAAAATGAAGGTTTGAAGCAAAACGGCTATGGAGTTTTTTTTAGAGAGTTTGTTTCGTCATGGTTGAAACAATTGAAGAAGATGATGTTTGAGTGGGAGTAATCTGCCCACTTATGATTATATTTAATCCATATTATAATTCTTAGTGGTCCACTACTCAAATTAAATCATATAATAAGTTTAACTTTCATTTATCCTACATTAAACCCATAATTTTTGCTATTTACTTTAGGTACCACCAATTTAATTTTTCATTATATTTTTCAAGTGTAATATTATTTATTTTTAATGGAAATTTAGGTCAAAAGACAATTTGGGATGTCAAATGACCATAATGCCCCTGTTCGGGTTGCATTCCCGATTTTTCCATAACACCGGGTTTTGTCTGTTTTTCGATTTCTCACTTTTCCTTGTACTAATACTTTAATTTTTTTTTTTATATTTCTAATGCTATTTATACTTCAATAGGGGTCTCTTTAAGTCCTAAAAATATTTTTCAGGGTTCCCCGCAATCCAGGGCTAGTCAACGGTCCACGCCGTGACTTCCCGGTGCGGTCACCCATCGCTAGGGTTCTCGGCTCGCTTAACTTGGTTACCTTCCTTTGCTATTATTTTTTCTTTTTTTTTCTTGTGTTTTCTCTTCTTGTATTTCATTATTTTATATCTCCTCACTCATAATGAAGTGTAGTTCTAGGCATCCTAGCTGTCCGGATAACACTGGCCACCGAAACAGTAGAACGCACTACCGAACATAGGGGTGTTACAAATAGTTGTTTAGATGTTGATTTAAATATTTAATTGTATTTAAGTTGAATTCCATGTATAAAGTTTGATTTGTAAGCTTGAAAAGTGAAAATGGAAGTTGATGTATATGTGTAATTTTTGGGCAGCCTCAAAATGAAAATTGGTAAAGTTCAAATTCATGAAATGTTTTTGAAATATTGTACAAAAGAATGGCAGCATATATGTGTGTGGAATAGTAGTGATAGGTATGTAATTTGATGATGAAAGTTTGTGTGATAATTAGAAGTATTTATGTGTACATATATTGTTGGGATTG
This sequence comes from Hevea brasiliensis, assembly GCF_030052815.1. Lineage (NCBI taxonomy): Eukaryota > Viridiplantae > Streptophyta > Magnoliopsida > Malpighiales > Euphorbiaceae > Hevea > Hevea brasiliensis. The sequence continues at coordinate 3,395,002 of NC_079508.1, read as the reverse complement.
AACTTTGTGAATGGTGACTGCATTTGCTGTATTTGAAGTGGTTATATTCTGTCCAAGTTGACCTATAATGTAGAGAATGGAATGGTTTTGATTAGTGCCAAATGCAGAATGGTATGGGAAGTGAAAATGTAATTGGTAAACATGTGTTTGGTTTGGTGTTTGAAAAGCATGTAGAGGGCAGTGTGCAAATGGACCTATAACCCTAAGTGTGTGGCTCCAATTGGTATGAGGCCAATTGGAGGTGAAACTAGGCACAAAATGTGCCAACTTTCATGAAGGAAGCTTACCTAAATTCTACCTAGAAGGTGACTTGAAAAATGACCAAATCTGGATTAGTGACTTGAAAGCCTGGAAATCAACCAATTGGGTAGTAGTTAGTGTTTTGACCATAACTTACTCAAAACAGGTCCAAATGACTTGAAATTTTTACCATGAATAGTTTAGACATAGATCTACAATTCTTATGAAGACACCAAAGCCCATAAATGGATAGAACCAATCCAAATAGCTTACACAAATTCAGGTACCAAAACTGGCCGAACCAAAAGTGACCTAAAAATGACCTAAGCCTACCATTTTAGTGCATTCTGTCCAGCATTGGTAAATTGACCATATCTTGGTCTACACAACTCAGAATGACCTAAAATTTTGCCCTGCGTGCAATGAGACATAGACCTACAAGTTTGTAGTTTGGACCGCAATCCGAAAACCGAGGGAACTAGGTCATTCGGCTAGGTCAAAATAGTATACCGAAATCCGATAAATTGAAATAAAATGCAATACACTTGAAAATAAAATTGATAACATATACCAACACTAAAGGGCTCTAAAATGTGACATATTGGTAACATTAGAATTGACTCACTTAGAGTGCATCAAGGGTCAACATTATAAGTTGACTAATGAAATGAATTAAAGGGAATAGTACCAAGAAAATTTAGATATTGGATTTTATGATTGGAAACAAATTCATTGAGTACTGAAACACTTTAAATTGTGTGTTTCAGTTGATAAGGATATTGAGAAGCATAAAGAACATTGTGTCAAGGCCTAGGAGCGATTCGAATCAGGTTTGTACACAACTAGTTTTTAACTGATTTTGCTCTGAATATTTCATATGATTAAATGATATATTTTTCTTATGTATTATGTTTAACAAGCATTGGATTTAATTCAATGATTATTGAAATTGTTATAGTATGTATAAATTTAGCTTTGTGAAATGGTATTTCCACAAGTATTAAGCATTGTTGTGAATTGAATAAATTATGTTTTGGAAAATTGTGATAGAACATGTTTTGAATTGTGATGGGCAATTTGCATGGAAAAATGCAAATTTATGATTTGAATTGTGATGAGCATAAAAATTATTGGATATTGGAATTGACTTTGAATCGAATTGTATTGTGATTTATGCTCACTAAAGGATTGTGATATTGTTTTATATCTCACTATAGATGCTTGACTATGTTATTACCCGTCTCTCTCATTTGTTGAGAAGACAATGGAGTTAGTTATGTTTTGATTACCTTGGTACGTGCACAGGCTTAGATTCTCCTCTTATTAGAGGGTAGATCTAAGTTTTATGTTATGGCCCTTTCGGAAGTTTCATTATTGTGATATGTACTCTGCACAATGATTCGACCTCCCCAACCATAGGGAGTTAGAATCCGATTCAACCTCCCTAACCATAGGGAGTTAGAATCACCCCAAAGATGGCCCTTTCGGATTAGTTTTGCATAGTTAATGAGATAAATAATGGTTTTTGAGATAAATAATGATTTTTGAATAGTAAAGAATTTCGATTTCAAATGGGATTTATGTATAATTGATTTTGTTGGAATTAATCTTTATTTCCAATGAATTGTTGAAATTACCTTAAATGGTTAGTTATGATTTGATAAATTGAATTTCGTGATCAAAGTCATTTTATACAAATGATTTATATTATTGGCAATGAATATTTTGAGTTTTGGAATTTGATGAGTATCCAGATTTCCAAATTATTTACTGTAATTTTTGTTAAGGTATATTGTACTATGTTTTAAATTATAGTTGTGCACCACTGAGTTCACCACTCAGCAATAGCTTTGTATGCTATCGCAGGTGAAAAGAGCATAGAGCAATTGAGTAAGCTTCTTTGAAGAGACATTCAGATCAGCTCCAGGTATATCATAGGTATACCTATGTACACAGGTTTTGATGTATGCATGTAATAATATGTATGTAAGTTATTTGAGCAGTTGTATAAAAACTCTTGCAAAATATTTTGGCATGTAATTAAATGTAAATTATTGTAAATGTAAATTTGAGACTTCATTTACTTGAATAGTTTTGTAATATTAATTTTGAGTCTTGTAATCAATGAAATGTTTCTTTATGATGAGATTGGTTTGAAAATGAATTGATTTGATTATTGAGATTTGAATTGTGAGTTGAAATGAAGTTATTGGAGTTGTATTTGAGAAAACATATTGGAAGTGTTTTCCTTTTCAGGTTTGAAAAACTGTTTTCTCAAAATACAGCAGGCACTTTGCCGAAATTTTGAAAAATTTTTATAACACCAGATTTTAATCGATGATTTAAATTTCACGAAAATTGTTTTAAAATCTCTTGTAGTATATCTAATGGGTTATTGGTTGGCGAAGTACGGTAATTCATTAGGTGTACTACCGGATCATGTTACATCTTACGGGGGAGTAGGGTCTGACATTTATTATATAATATTATAATTTTATCTCTATTATCAAATTAACTTAGTTTTATTAGAAAAATTAAATTTCAAGTATAAATAATTACATTTTTTAAATATATTTTATGTATTGATCATAGTATATTTTTAATTGATATATTAGTATTAGAATAATAATAATATACAAAATAATTAGATGTCGCCAGCCTAGCGTCGTAGCCCAGTGGCAAGAGAAGCCATATTCATATCGCCCTTTTTCAATTTTTTTTCTTTTTATTTAAATAAGAAGAATGGTGCTCGGATGAGAAGAAAATCAAAGGATATATATATATATATATATATATATATATATATAAGATTCTTATAATAAAATTCAATTTCATTCTGTTAAAAAAATAAATAAATAAAACATGAGTGTGCCTTACGCATTTAATAGAAAACTTCACAAATGAATTGAGTTTTTGCAAAATAATGGTAAAATTTTTAGCAACAATTTTTTTTTTTTCAAAATGATTTATTTTACTAATTAAAAGTGTTAAATTCTAATAATTTTAAATTTTCAAGACATGAAAATTGAATTCTCTCAATTTTAGATTTTACAAACGCACCGACATTGATTATGTAACTTTGTTGTCCATTGAATATGTGAAATGCATGTTAGAGGCAGATACGCACGTTCAACAAGTGTCATAACAATGCGAGTCAAGAATGGTATGATTAATCTCTCTACCTTTAAAGGTACATGAGAGTGGAAAATCTCTAGTTTGAGTCTTCTCATTATCTATTATTCTGAAATTTATATTGTTAAAAAGGGAGAAAAAAAAAAAACCTCCCACAATATAATCCAACTCAGTCCAAATGCTCATCAACAATGGCTCAATTTACTCAAAACAAGGCGACACAACCACCATAAATTCAGTAACATTAGATTGTAGCACTATTGAAACGCAGGTATATGTAACTTCTAACCTCTTAACAAACATCACATTCAAGTTCAATATCCAACTCTATGATTTTTTTTGTGTTTATAATGAGGAATTAGTCAAGTAATCAAGGGAACACATACAACATCAAAATTTCATGAAGAATTCTCACATTCAATTCTTTCAAATAATGGCAAATGAAGCCTATAATGCATTTTCGCTGAAAACTGTGGCCATCCAAATATTTCTGAATAAATCTATCTATGCAGTTGCATTGGCCAATTCCTTGACCTGTACAATCTTCTGTGGCTGTAGGCAAAGAAAAGTGCATATTTTAACATCTTAAATATAAGAATCAAGGGAAAAAAATAAATAAATAAAACTCAACTGTGTGTTTTATTAGTTCATTTTTCCTCGAGAACAAATGTAAAAATTTACTGTTTTGATAAGATTTAAACCGTAAATACATTATTTATTAACTGAACATTTCACATTGGTTGTGATTTTATCATCATATATGTAAATTAATCCTAAAATAGAGATTAATTTATGCAGATGAGTGATACTTCGAGGATATAGAAATTTAATATCTTTCATCTTGATAATTTAAATCATATCCCAAAGCCAACGAAAATGCACTTCACATCAAATAAATGCATGACCATGATGCACTGGAAATATAATGAACATTCAAGAACATATTCTGATTCTACTTTAAAAACAAAGAACCCCAAAAAAAGATATGAAGATCACTTTATTGAGTATTTTGCAATGTGAAACTAGGAAATGGGGCTCATGCCATATGGAAAATCCGCAGCATTAATGAACATCTTGTAAATCCTTGTGTCAACCACAATTATATCAACCTCTTACCGCTGCTAATTCCTGCTCATGCTTTGGAATGAAAGCAGTGTCAACCTTGCCATTTCTGAAGTCCTGTGTACAATATACAAAGAAAGATAAGATCACAGAACAACGCCTCAACTCAACCTAAACTACATGGTTTTCTTAATTAAAGGTACAAATGCTTTTCATACCTCAATGTCAAGGATAAGTTTATGATAGTCGATGGTTGTAGGAACTCCTGGAGTGAGAAAGAGTAAGAGATCAAACAATACTAAAGGTATCAAGCACAAATTAAATTTGATATAAGAGTTTACTGTCTTTAAGGCTCTATTTGTTTCACGGAGTCTATTTTCCAAGCAAAACGCTTTGAGAAAATGACTCATTTTCTGTTTTGATGCAAAAAAAATTAGTCAAAAAAATCTAGCCTTAATTAGTTCCTGTAATTAAGTACGATCAGCTGTGATTATGTGTCTATTAGTTAGGCTAGAATCTATAATCTTCCTCTTTTGTATTTTGTAAATCTTATAAATTCCCAATCAAGCTTGAGGGAAATAATCAAGCTTTTCTCTCACAAAATACTATCTTTTCTTTCACTTTCTTCAATAGTGAATGCATTGCTACCACCCCAATAGAGTACTAATAAAAGGCCATTGGGAAGGGGAGCTCATCAAAATTCTTGCACTTACCTGTAATAATAGTGTCATCCAGTGCTCTTTTCATGCGTTCAATTGCCTTTTCTCGAGTCGGAGCCCACACGATAAGCTACAATAAGTTGTCAAATTAGCACAATAACTAGATTCGTGTTAAAGCCAACCGTTTTCAATTCAGATAAGCAGTGATACATGCATTGTAGCTTTCAAGAATAGGTTACAAGACACCTATCAACAATGTCAAGGTGGAAAGAAAAAGAATTTAAAACCACTAAATCATGTACACATTTAGACACCTATGTCCTCAACAAATGCAAAGAATAGCTTAAGCGACAAATCAAATAATCAAATCATTGATGTTAAAAAGAGCCACAACTTGTTCTGATACCTACAATTACATTATTTTAATTATTTGATATTTTGTTTCATATTTGGATGTCCAAAAACCTTAATTCTTACTTACTAGAAGACCTGCATAACCTTCAAGATTTAAAATAAATTAGCTTTTACTAATTCATAACTTCAATAAATCTCGCCTTCCAGATTTTAGGTCCTTCGGGTACAGTTGTAATCCCCCATGTGCATGAAGATAGCAGGAAATGCTAAAGCCACAAATACAAAAGCTCAAGATATTAGGTAGAGACTCAAACCATGAAAAGCCGTGCAAAACTTTACTCTTGATTAATAAGTGATCAGTCACATGTTCACCCCATCATATACAAGTCAAACTTGATTAATAAGGGATCAGTCACATGCTCACCCCATCATATTCGAGTCAAACTAATGGCCAACATTGACAACAAATGGGTATTCTAACAACAATAATAAAACCTACATAACAGCAGCTGGCTGCCTGGCTCTAACAAAAAGCTGAAAAGCCAACCCAGATATCAATATATCATAGAATACTATGAGGGAGCCAGATAGCACAACAGTCCACACAAAACCTCATGCTTATCCAATACTGGATTCATCAAGAACAGTGACACTATTTGGTCCACTAGAACAAACTTATGATGACAAGTGAACAATAAAGCCAAGTTTTTATTTCACCCTACCACCAGTAAAACAAGTGTGCCTAAATACCTGTAAAGTACATTGGGAGAAAGGAAAAGAAATAACAGTGGCCAAACCATAAAAAGAAGTGGCTCAGTTATGTCTGTATAATGAGTACATGCACACATTATCATTAATTCACATGCAAACCACAAAGGAAATTCTAGAAGATAGCAAGTATATATATTCATATGAATCCTTAAGAATAATGATGACATATGGCTCATGCATCCATCTTGCTGCAGCCAAAAACTTCAACAGAAGCAAGAAGTTTGACAAACCTTTCCCAGTAGGGAATCATAGCTTGGTGGAACCACATAATCAGGATAAACATGGCTATCCATTCTGACAAACGGGCCTCCAGAAGGCAAATATGATGTTATCCTTCCTGTTGTTCAAAATGAGAAGTGGATGAATATTTAGGAGAAACTGAATATATTATCCTATTGTGTCCCATTTCCTTCATTTTCGTTGTTTTGAAAGGATACCTATGCAAGTGAGAGTAATCAAAAAAGCTTAATAAATGAACATCAAAAAACTTCAACAAAAGGCACAGGTAAATTGTGATGAAGCAGCCACCAAACAGGTAAAATTAGAAAAGGCAACAAACCCCAAGGCTTCATCAACTTATCACTTGACTGCATTCCCATACAGAAGGGTAAAATACATGTCAAATGGAAAATGAAAAATTTATCCATAGACTGATGGGATATGATGAGCAAAACTAATCATAATGGGATAAGAATACCTTTAAGCCGAAAACAAGGCACTCAAGAGGAACAAATAGCAACAATTAGATTGCATAAACATAAAAGACAGGACAAGCAACATTGTAGACATACCTGGCCCAGGTCGGAATCCCTTAAAAGCATCTTCTGCATTGATACGGCATTCGATTGAATGTCCTCTTAGCACAATATCTTCCTGCATATCCATCACCAATTAATTCATTGCACTTAGGGACTAAATTCTTTTGAGTAACCTCTTTTTTTCCCTTTTAAATACCTGTTTGTAGCGGAGCTTTTCTCCCAAGGCTACACGAATTTGTTCCTCAATCAAATCAACAGAGGAAATCATTTCAGTTACCGGATGTTCAACCTGCATTTTTCTTTTCATCATTGTTTAGCATAACATCTGAATGACCTCCATAACTGGTGCTTATAAACACAATAACATGCACATCACTAAACACATATTAACCTGGATTCGAGTGTTCATTTCCATGAAGTAGAAGGAACCCCTTTCATCCAAAAGGAACTCAACTGTTCCAACACCAATATACCCTATAGATGCTGCTGCTGCAACTGCAGCATCACCCATAGCTTTCCGCAACTCAGGGGTCAATGCAGGAGAAGGTGCCTCTTCAAGCAGCTTTTGATTGCGTCTCTGCATAAGCCATATTCAGCATAACTTGTTACATCCATATGCAGGGTTTTTCTCAGAAAACTAAATATAAAACATTAACAAACAAAAAAGAAATTACAAAAAGGACAAAGGGAAAAAAGCTCATTCTCCTACAAATTTGGTAGTAGTTTCCATGTCATACAGTATATTACAGAGAAAAAGCGTGGGAGAAATATACATTAACACCCACAAGAACAATAAGATGCCGTCTAAAGGATAGTTTCTATCAGTGACTTTCATACCTTAAATGAAAGGATAATATTTTGGTTTTTTGACATTCATCTTAGAAATTGTAGAATTAACATTTTTTTGTCCAAAAAACCTTGTAATCAGTGCATATCTAGTAGTCCTAGAAAAATGCAATCATTGTGAAAATTTGAAGGGTCAGCAACAGCTTCTGAACATGATTTCAAGCTTAAAATGTGCTTTATATTTTACTGTAAAGTGTGACAAGGAGGCATGCACTCATTACCTTATCTTCCTTATCTCAGTCATATTAAGCAGATTCAACAAGCATAAGTAAAAATTATCTTATAGCTGTTTCTTGAAGTTGAATCAGTATTTGCTGATTTGACCTTTATCGTAAATATAAAGTTTTCATGATTTGGACTTTCATGGACAACTTAGATCCATGCAACACATACAAATATATTCCCAGGTACATAGCTTCTTAAGTGCTGCAAGGTGAGATATTATATGCTAAAGCATTGTTTGTTTCATGTATAAAACTAAAAATAAAAAATAAAATAAAAAACTTGTTCTGAGGAAAACATCTTCTTAGAAATGACTTATTTTCTGTTATTTGGCTGCACTAATGAAAATCCATTGCAAAATATTTAGGTCTCTGGAATACCACATATTTTAATAAAATAAAAGTGTTCGGTGACTTTCCCTAGAAGATGTTTTTACTATCATAGTCCATTTTTTCCAAACAAGGGTGCTTTTAAAGTAAATGGATGAAAGTCCAGCAAGGGAGAATACTTTGGTCATTTAGTGGATATAAAATAATATATTGATCATAAATTTGGAGCAGTAACTTTTTTTTAACGTATTCATCTACAAGACATTTAATAAAAATTGAATTAAAAAAAATTATTTTTTCAATTATTTCCAAATGCAATGTTAGTTAAAATCTAATGGTTATCTCTGTTAAAAGCATAGATTATCTTTAAAGCTTAATTTATTATTGCACTTTAAAATAATAATAATAATAATAATAATAATAATAATAATAATAATAATCAAGAAGGAAGTTAGTAACAGTTCCTAATATATTTAGGTCAAAATTCAAATTGATAAAAAGTTAAATTTAAGAATACTAACAAACTCTAATATTATAACATGATGTTAGTGATTTTCAAATTTTCAGACAAATTGAAGACCCATATGAATGTTATTTTATAAACCAAATTCATCCTTCTAACATTATTCACAGAATAATGTTGGACAATGTCAAAACCTATTACTCTTTGACAATTAATTTAGAAAATAAATTTAATTATTTTTTATCAATAAATTCAAAATGGTATAAATATAATATGCATGAATTATGTCATTTGATTTCAAAATCTTCTGAGTTGTTTGCAACTGTTCCAGCACAATTTCATGAGAATGTTCTTGATCATTTTTTAAAATATTAGAAATCTTTAAAACAAAAATGTGTGATGAAGTCCACGGCAATGAACTGTACTTAGGCTTGTTTGAAACTAAATGCCTTAGGATTTATCTCAAGAACTCTGTCTAAAATACCCTACTCTCACACCCATACTTCATTTGCATCCACATGTTAAAAAGCATACCCGTGGTACCACCAATAACCAAACGTAGTGAGCATGATTAAGTTGGAACCAAATCTCTCAGTTAGCTCACTTGACAAATTTGATTATCAACATAATTCAGGTTACTTTATATAGTAACAAGAAGCATGCTTCTCCCCCTCAGTTTTAAGCTTGCAGAAAATAATTTGCTGAATTGTAATGCATTTTACAGGTGCAAGCAAAATGTTGATACTTAATGGTACCTGGATGCTGCAGTCACGCTCACCAAAGTGGACAACATTTCCATATTTATCTGCAAGAACCTGCAAAATCACAAGGAATAACAAAAGATAAAAACAGATGAGTCATTTAGAATCAGGCACAACATCAATTCCGCCTTCTAGTTTTATCTATGTTGCTACCACAGGCATTGGTATTAGGTGTAGGTTATATAGATAGGAGTCTGACTCGTTTAATGTCAAAACTCTTACTCAATGACAAGAAGACAGCCAAGGATTCAATACAGGTATATATTTTTCTCTTTTATTAATGTTTTCTCTTTATTATTCAGTTTATGTCAATGGGCTAGGCTATATGCCATAAACACAGTCCAGATCTAATGAAACAGGCAGACTCTCAACATAGTCCACTACCCTCAAGGGACATTTAATTCTAAACAGAAAAAATGACGATGCTTAACTACACACACACACACACACACACACACAAGGTTTGGGTTACATAATATATTTGGGCACAAACCGACAGTAAAATAGAAACAAAATATACCTGGAACTCAATATGCTTTGGATTTTGAATGTACTTCTCCAGATAAACTCCATCATTTCCAAATGCTGCAGCTGCCTCACTCTTAGCTTGCTATTAAAGGGAGAAAATCAATTACCAACAACATTTACTTGAATAAATCATAACTTAATTTCGCAGAAATATTTACTATAGCTGATAATTAAAATTCTGCAAAAAATGAAAAATATGTAATTAATATATGGAGTTCATCATAAAAGGACCAAACCACAATAATGCTAAAAATTGTGTCAAGTACATGTTTGAGGCTATATCAGATCTATTTAAGATGTGAATAACTTTTTTTTTCTTTTGTTCTCTAAGAATTAGGGGCGAGTAGTTTTCAGTTTAAACCGAAAAACCGAACCGAACCGATTAATTCGGTTCAATCGGTTCGGTTTTAAAATTTAATCGGTTCGGTTCGGTTTATAATTTTGATAATTTCAGGTTAATCGGTTCGGTTCTGTTATTTTCATAAAAAAATAAATAAAACCGAACCGAACCGAAATTATTAATATATATAGGAAATAAAAAAAATCGAACCAAATTGAATCAAACCGAAATCAAAGAAAACCGAACCGAACCTTAAGATTTTTTAGTTTTGATTTCTAATTTTTTTTGTTTTTATGTTTTTATTATTTAGATTTAATGTTAAAAATATGAAATTTTATAAATTTCGGTTTGATCGGTTTAAAACCGAACCGAACCGATATTTATCGGTTCGATTAGGTTCGGTTTCTCTTATCAATCAGTTCGGTTCGATTTTTAAAATTTTTTATTTTCGATTTTCGGTTTTATCAGTTCGGTTCGGTTCGGAACCGAACCGACCGTTTGCACACCCCTACTAAGAATATCAATAAGCAAATATTTGTAGAAAACTGAAACCCTTCAATAACACCAACATTTAAGTGATGAAACAGGAGCAACATAATTGATTGAAGCCTCTTTTGGATGTGTACTTAAAACCTCTATAATGACTGACTAGTAAATTGAAGAGAGAAGAGGGAAAGGGGAAAAAATAAAATACTCAGAACCTCTATCTTATTTAAATAATATATCAATGCTAACTTTTTGGAACATCTTATGTTTGACACTTGTTTTGATCACAATAGTCACCCATAAGTTATACCCTTAAAGAAGTGAAAAATCCATGCTAATTAATCTTTCTCCATATTTTATAAAATGTTACAACTTATATTACCGTAATACTATAATGGATATTATTCATTCCCATTATTGTTGATCATGAATGTGTTAATATAGCAAGTTATTACATATCTTTGGTAAACAGGTATCAGGTACAGGAAACCCCAGCTCTGAATAGTGAAAAAAGGCATGGCAGTTGGAACAGGATATTTGCATTGAAGTCATGTCTTGCTCATAGTGGAAATAGAAGTAAGATTTTCCTTTTCTTTTCATTAATGACAAGTTTTAACCTTTGTTAATAAAATAGCCATGCTTTCCTTTCTTATTTATTGTCTTAAACCTATTCTTTTCTTCTTATTCATCTTAACTGTTCTAGAATTCAAAATAGAGTCGTCTAGCATACAAACCAACAGTGGAAAAGTTCCAGCAAGCACCCAGAAACCATAAGATTATTTTAATCAGTATATTATTACTAGTATTCATATCTAAACTATCATAAAGCATTTCTTTCATCAACTTAAACAACATGATATTGTCCAACAAAGCTCACAAGATTAAAAAGCAAAAAATAAGATCATCTGTTCTAGATTGAAATAATGTTTCTTTGATGGCATAAAATCTACTTGGGAGGATGGACACTGAGGAACGGAAGGATACTACGGAAAACAAGGAGAAACAAAAAGGGAAGGATCCTACTCTTTGCATCCATTTGTTTCCCTAACATATAAGAGAAAATAGGAAGTTTGTAACTTTTTTTTTTTTTTTGGTCTTTTAATTTACCAAAAACTCAAAATCCTAGGTGCATTTATTAGACTCAACTCAAATCAACTAAGCCTTTATCCCAAAAATTTATTGGGGTCGGTTATATGGATTTTCTTTCTCCACTCTAAACGATTTTGGATTAAATCCTCAGCAATATGTAATGTTTCTAGGTCATATTATACTACTCTCCTCCAAGTCAATTTAAGTCTACCCGTTCTTTTCTTTCTATCTTCTAACTCAATGTGCTATATTTGTCTAGCTGAAGCCTCCGTATGTCTACGCTTCACATGACCAAACCACCTCAATCTCCCTTCTTTCAACTTATCCTCAGTTGACACCACTCCTACCTTTTCTCTAATACTCTCATTCCAGACTTTATCTAGTCTAGTATAACCACTCATCCACCTTAACATTCTCATCTTCGCAATTCTTATCTTAGACACATACGACTCTTTCATTACCCAACACTCACTACCATATAACATGGCTGGTCGTATAGCTGTACGGTAAAATTTTCCTTTCAACTTATTGCGAATCTTGCAATCACATAAAACTCCCGTAGCACGTCTCCACTTCAACCATTCGACTTTAATCCTATGACTAGCATCCTCCTCACGTCCCTCATCTACTTGAAAGATTGAGCCGAGATATTTAAAGTGATTACTTTAGGGCAATACTACTCCATCCAAACTAACTCATTCCCTATCACTAGTTCAGCCTTCACTGAACTTGCCATACATGTATTCTATCTTCGTTCTGCTTAACTTAAAGCATGTTCATTTATTAGACATGAGGGAAAAATTTTAAAAAATGGCACATTTGATCATTTGTTTAGTTTTTTCTTCCCCAATACTTCCAATTTGGAAGGATGGAATTTTGCCAGTGCAACTTTAAGGATAGAAGCTTCTTCTTTCCTCACAACCCATTCCCTTTGTTATGGAAAGTCAATCACCATATTATTTCTCTGTATATTTTGTATTCTGTATTCCTATTTAGGATTTATTATTTAGGATTTCTTCCTAATTAGTAGAACACAATTATAGGAATCAATTGTATATATATACCCATGTACAGATTAATTGAAATTAAGGAGAATCATCTCTTTCTACATGGTATCAGAGCAGGTCATCTATCTAGGGTGACTATTTGTTCTCACCACCTAGCTCAGGAAAGACCTTGGCCGCCGACTAGCAGTTTCGGCCCCGATCAACATTGCCGGCGTCGCCTCAACCCCCTCATTCCACCACTATGTGCTGTTGCCTGATCCAATACACCATTAAAGGACTTCTGAGGTTTGGCTCTCAGATCCTATTTCGGTATTTGCTTGATTTGTGATTTTAGGTTATTTTGCTGCTATAAGCACTTTGGATTAGCGTTTCGATTAGTTTTCTTTGTCTCAACAAATGGCAGACAATAAGAATATTATTTCTAATGTGATTCCGGTGATGACTAAGATCACGGAACACAAACTTAATGGTTCGAATTACCTGGAGTGGAGTAAGACTGTTAGGGTCTATTTGCGTAGCATTAATAAGGATGATCACCTTACTAAAGATCCACCCACTGATGATACACAACAAACTTGGCTAAGGGTGGATGCTCAGCTGTTTTTGCAGCTTCGGAACTCGATTCACAGTGAGGTAATTAGTTTAATTAATCACTGTGAATTTGTTAAGGAATTGATGGATTACTTAGATTTTTTGTATTCTGGTAAAGGGAATATCTCCCGTATTTATGATGTTTGTAAGGCATTCTACTGTGCTGAGAAAGAGGATAAGTCTCTCACAGCTTATTTTATGGATTTTAAACGGGTATATGAGGAACTTAATGTATTATTGCCTTTTAGTCCTGATGTGAAAGTTCAGCAAACTCAACGGGAACAACTGGCTGTTATGAGTTTTCTTGCAGGCCTTCCTTCAGAGTATGAGACTGCTAAATCTCAGATTCTCTCCAGTTCTGAGATTTCCTCTTTGCATGAAACGTTCACACGGGTCCTTCGTACAGAGAGTACCCAATATTCACAGCTTGCCAGTAGTGCTCTTATTAGCCATAATCCAAATGGACAACAGGGTAATAGAAAAGGAAGTAGAAGAGGAATTACAGGTAACAGAAGTAATCAGCGTAATGGAGAGGCTAGTTCTAATCAGGACTCAAGAGGAGTCATTTGTTATTATTGCCATGAGCCTGGCCATACAAAATATAATTGTCTGCAACTTCAGAGGAAAAATCAGCGATCACATATAGCAAATATGACAGCAGAGAATTCTACAGTATCTTCCTCTGAGAAAACTATTTTGGTATCTGCAGAGGATTTTGCACAATTTTCCCAGTATCAGGCATCTCTAAAGCCTACCAGTTCCCCTGCCACTGCGATCGCTGAGTCAGGTAAATCCACTACATGCCTTGTGTCTTCCTCATCCAAATGGGTTATTGATTCTGGTGAGACAGATCACATGACAGGTAATTTTAGTCTTATATCAGCTTTTCAGTCTAATCTCACTTCCTCTACTGTTACTTTAGTTGATGGTTCTACTTCTTGTGTCATGGATTCTGGAACTGCAAACCCAACTTCGTCAATTTCTTTGTCTTCTGTTCTATGTCTACCAAAATTCTCTTTTAATCTACTTTCTGTTAGTAAACTTACTCGTACCTTAAATTGTTATGTTTTCTTTTTTCCTGACCAGTGTTTGTTTCAGGATCTTACGACGAAGCAGATTATTGGTAGAGGACGCGAGTCAGGTGGTCTCTATATTCTGGAAAATCATGTACCGCAGTCGCTTGTTTGCTCCAGTACCTTAACACCTCTTGAAGCTCATTGTAGATTGAGTCATCCTTCTTTGTCTACCATGAAAAAGCTGTGTCCTCAATTTCAGTCTTTATCAGTACTAGAATGTAAGTCGTATCAATTTGAAAAACATCATCGTTTGCCTTCTGTGTCTAGAGTCAATAAACGGGTCTCATCCCCTTTTGAGTTAGTTCATTCTGATGTTTGGGGTCCTTGTTCTATTACTTCTAAAACTGGATTTCGTTATTTTGTTACTTTTGCTGATGATTACTCTCGTGTTACCTGGTTATATTTAATGAAAAATCGTTCTGAGTTGTTTTCTATCTTTTGTGCCTTTTGTAATGAAATCAAAACTCAATTTAATATTTTTGTGCACATATTAAGAAGTGACAATGCCAAAGAATACTTTTTAGCATAATTTCAGTCTTATACGACACAAAATGACATTTTTCATCAGTCTTCCTGTGTGGATACCCCATCCCAAAATGGCGTGGCCGAAAGAAAAAATCGGCATCTTCTTGAGGTAACTCGTGCTCTTCTTTTTCAGATGAAAGTTCCTAAACACTTTTGGACGGATGCAGTTTCTACGGCATGTTTTTTTATCAATCGTATGCAGCCTTCTGTCCTTAATGGGGATATTCTTTATACTGCTTTGTTTCCTACAAAATCTTTGTTCCCTATTGAACCCCGTATTTTTTGTTGTACCTGTTTTGTGCGTGATGTTCGTCCACAGGTTACTAAATTGGATCCAAAATCTCTCAAATGTGTCTTCCTTGGGTACTCCCAGCTCCAAAAAAGGTACCGTTGTTTCTCTCCTACTCTTAATCGTTATTTTGTTTCTGCAGATGTCACATTTTTTGAGTCCACTCCATTTTTTCCTCAATCATCTGTGTATGAGAGTCAGGGGGAGGAGGAGGATGATCTCTTAATATATAATGTCCAACCAATGTCTAGTCTTCTCCCACAGCCTGTTCCTTCTATCTCGAGACCTACTCGACCTCCCGTTGTTCATGTTTATTCCAGGAGATTGGAGATTCCTGACTCAGATCCTCCACCAGCTACTTCGTTGGGAGATCCTGTACCTCATACTGATCATGATTTTAATTTAAACTTACCCATTGCTCTTCGTAAAGGTAAACGTTCATGTACTTACCCTATCTCTTCTTTTGTTTCTTATAATCAATTGTCTTCTTGTTCTCGGTGTTTTGTTACTTCTTTAGACTCTGTTCCTATCTCTAATACTGTTGGTGAGGCACTGTCTCATCCTGGCTGGTGTGCTACTATGAAAGAGGAAATGGAGGCTTTAGATGCTAATGGTACATGAGAACTGTTGCCTTTGCCCACTGGTAAGAAAGCTATTGGTTGCAAATGGGTATTTACAGTAAAGGTAAATCCTGATGGTTCTGTGGCTAGGTTAAAAGTACGCCTTGTAGCAAAAGGATATGCTCAGACATATGGGGTTGATTACTCTGACACTTTTTCTCCTGTAGCTAAACTTACTTCTATTCGCTTGTTTATCTCTTTAGCAGCTACATATGATTGGCCCTTGCATCAATTGGATATCAAGAATGCTTTCCTTCATGGTGATCTTCAGGAGGAGGTGTATATGGAGCAACCACCTGGGTTTGTTGCTCAGGGGGAGTTGGGTAAAGTTTGTAGGCTTCGAAAGTCTTTTTATGGCTTGAAACAAAGTCCTAGGGCATGGTTTAGGAGATTCAGTGAAGCAGTACAGGAATTTAGTATGCAAAAGAGTAAGTGTGATCACTCAGTATTTTATAGGCAATCTGAGGCTGGTCTGATTCTCCTGGTAGTCTATGTGGATGACATTGTCATCACTGGGAGTGACTCTGCAGGTATTTCATCTCTTAAAACCTTCCTCCAAACCCAGTTTCAGACAAAAAACTTGGGATTGTTAAAGTATTTCTTGGGTATCGAAGTTATGAGAAGTAAGAAGGGTATTTTCTTGTCTCAAAGAAAATATGTCCTTGATCTATTGACAGAGACAGGA
The DNA here is from genome assembly GCF_030052815.1 of Hevea brasiliensis. Classification (NCBI taxonomy): domain Eukaryota; kingdom Viridiplantae; phylum Streptophyta; class Magnoliopsida; order Malpighiales; family Euphorbiaceae; genus Hevea; species Hevea brasiliensis. Next base: position 3,378,169 of record NC_079508.1, on the reverse strand, counting down.
AAATTAGGTGCTAAGCCTTGTAGTGCACCAATGACTCCAACTTTACAATTGTTAGCAGGGGATAGTGAGTTGTTTGAATATCCAGAGAGATACAGGAGATTGGTAGGAAAATTTAACTACCTTACAGTCACTCGTCCTAACATTGCTTATGCCATTAGTGTGGTGAGTCAGTTTATGTCTTCCCCAACTGTTGCTCATTGGGAAGCCTTGGGACAAATCTTGTATTATCTGAAGGGCGCTCCAGGAAAAGGTTTGCTATATGGTAATCATGGGCATTTGAATATTGAATGTTTTTCAGATACCGACTGGGCTGGATCTAAGGTTGACAGGAGGTCAACTACTGGATATTGTGTTTTTGTTGGAGGAAATTTGGTGTCTTGGAGAAGCAAGAAGCAAAGTATAGTTTCTCGATCTAGTGCTGAATCCTAATACGGAGCCATTGCACAATCAGTATGTGAGGTAATGTGGATACTTCAATTATTAGATGAGACAGGTTTTAAGACCTTCCTGCCTGCGAAATTGTGGTGTGATAATCAAGCTGCTCTCCATATTGCTTCTAATCCGGTGTTGCGGACCAAACATATTGAGATTGATTGTTACTTTATTCGTGAAAAGATTTAACAACAGATCATCTCAACAGGACACATCAAAACTGGAGAGCAGTTAGGAGATATTTTCACATAAGCTCTTAATGGAGCTAGGATTGACTACATTTGTAACAAGTTGGGCATGATTAATATCTATGCTCCAACTTGAGGGGGAGTGTTATGGAAAGTCAATCACTATATTATTTCTCTGTATATTTTGTATTCTGTATTCCTATTTAGGATTTATTATTTAGGATTTCTTCCTAATTAGTAAAACACAATTATAGGAATCAATTGTATATATATACCCATGTACAGATTAATTGAAATTAAGGAGAATCATCTCTTTCTACCCCCTTCAACTGAAGAAAGGATTAAAATTTTTTCTTCCCATCTTTTCCCCGCTTTTTTCCACTTGCAATATTATACAGCCTCCTTATTTTTGCAAGGAGATAACACACTGTACTAGGTTTCACCTCAGGCAAAATAAGTGGTTGGACATAGCTACAGTTTCTAATGATCAAAAAGATGAAATAGATATGCTATTTGATGTCACCAACATCCCACATCAACAGAAAGTCAAAGGTGCTTGGACCTTGTGCTTTCCATGGGGAAACACAACACACTGTCAGATAGGAAATTGGGCATCATCACTATTTTTTGAGGTGGAAAAAAGAATATTCACAAAAAAATTTGAAAAAAAAAAATCTAAAATAGGTTTAGAATATATATAAAAAAAAAACTCATATTAATAGTACCTGTAGCAATTTCACAAACTCATCAGGTTCTTTAGCAAGGCGCATTCCACGTCCTCCACCACCTGCTGTTGCCTAAAAAATGTAACGCAGCTGTCAGATCATAGCTTCAACACATTATTTGATTGAAATTGGTAGGAATAACTATAAGAAAGAAACCATAAAATCCCATAACTGCCTGCAGTCAAAAGAATGTTGCTAGGAAGTATGTAACCAGAGGATGGCCACAGATGTAAAACCTTAAAGCCTGAATGGTTTTCAAAATGTATTCTTTGACAAGAATGTCCATTTTATCACGTGGAAAATCTTGTCTTCTAAAAATGCACACAAGCTATAGAAGTAAGTAACTAAGTATACATTTGGCCCCTGAACTTTTCGATCTTTCACAATGTAGTCCCTAAACTTTAAAATTTTAACAATTAAGCCCTCAAATTTCAAAAAACGGGGCAACTTTTACCTTTCTTTTAGGATTTCATTAAATTTGCATAGGCAGACAAAGTGACAAACAGAACCCTATGTATATTTCACGGAATCCTAGCTGAAAAGGTGCATTACAAATTGACCTCTCTTTTCAATTTTGAGGGCTTGATGTGAAAACTTGAAGTTTAGGAACGAAATTGGAAAAAAAAAAAAAAAAAAAAAAAAGTTAAGAGGTAAACGTACACTTCATCCTAAATGGCATAAACACATATCTATTTGGCAGGTTGATGATTTCCAATCGAAGATAAGCAATTTCCAGTGAAAATTATTGGAAGCCTGTAATCTCTTGTTCTATAACTTAGAAGCCCTAAAAGAAGGGCACATATATTTTTCAAGTTAGTAGAAAGGTAATACTGCTGAATAAATCCTAGCTGCTAGTTGCATCAGCACAAAGATTAGAATTAGATGTACAATGTAGTTCCGTATGGTCAAAAAAGGGAATCTGAATCTGATGATGCAACTATTCGATAGCTAGAAAGGAAATTTTTACCTTGATCATCACAGGAAATCCAATCTCGTGAGCAAGCTTCAGTGCTTCCTCTGTACTCTGAAATAATGATAATTAAAAAAAATTATAGTCATATAATAGCAAACTAAACCTTGTTATATTCAACAATACAAAAAAGTTAAAATAAAAACTAAGTAAAAAGAAAGAAAACCAAATAATGGCTAACTAAATCTAAAACATGAATTGTTTTAACGTCCAGGTGCTTCTAATCATAGTAACCAAATATCGGCCAAAAAAAAATACCTGTAGCAACCCATCACTCCCAGGCACAGTTGGAACACCTGCATTCTTCATTGTTTCTCTAGCAGTTGATTTGTCACCCATGACTCGGATACTGTCAGGCTGCCAAATTGCACATTCACAATATCTTTACCAATTATGTCCGAAATAATTGTAAACACGCAATCCATTAAAGATTTTCATAAGCTATAAGTTTTTCAATTTCATAATGTCCAAAATAACCAATAATCTTTCTGTGTTTAAAATAAGGGCATATGAAATTCTCAAAGATCTATTTTATAGATAGGATTGATATTTTCAGAATTTCTATAAAGACAAAAAACAATCCAAATATTACAAGATACACAAAAGTGAATCCTTTAATAATTTATAATTCATATTATTGATTCTAATAAGCACTTCAGATTGTATTTACAATAAATTATCCAAAATTCATTTTGACTAATACTAGTCCATATGTTTGAAACTATCTGAACCAATATAAAAATTCTATAAATATATATATAATTTAGGATTTCCCAAAACCAAACAGAATAATTATCATAGTTTATCAATATAAAATCTGATTGTAATTAATTTCATTATAGTTTGAAATCATGACATAAATAAATGCACAAAGGAGGGGAAAAAATTAAGCAGGTATTGGTTATTAGTTTTTTTTTAATAAAAATTTGATGTGTGTGTGTGTGTATTTAAAATTATCATTAAAAACTTATTTTAATTTTGATAATTAACATAAATATTCATGTGTTAAATACCATTACTATCATTGCAACATATGTGAAAAAAATGGCAAGGAAATAAATTTATTAAACTCAAAGAATAATAAAATGAGCGTTTTGTATATGACAAAAGAAAATCTTTGGCAAGTTGGTTTATGAACTCAAATGCACAAAGTAGCCTTTTCTTTCATTGTTTTCTGTGCTAAACTTTTGCATATTGAGAGTCAGATAGCCTAGCCAATATTTTTAGAGGCAAGCATCGTCAGTTCAGATCAGCTTAATTTGAAATTAAGTCAAATTGAGATCGCGAAAATATTTTAAGGAGAACCAAACTACACTGAACTGAAATAATTCGGTTGACCTCAATTTAATAAAAAATATATATATATATATTTTGCATGCTACATTTATATTAAAAAAATATAAACATATGTAATTTGGTCAGTTTGGTTATTCAGTGCCCAACCAAAATGAAATAACCAAACCTATAGAAAACCAAAAAAGAATCGAAAAAATTGAAAAGCATCAATTCATTTCAGTTTCAATTTGAACCAAACAGAGCTCAACCCTAAAGGTTTTTCCCTATGTAATCATCCCCGTACCATCCAATTAACAACTCTGAAGACATGCCCAAACAAATGCAACCCAATATAAAACTTAAACAGCATGAGATTTGAGAGTAAAGAATCACATTCCAGATCAGGAAAAAAAAAATCCTCAGTCAGTTGCAAAGTACATAGAGTAGTGTTGAGATTCTAGAATATTTACATTATTCCAACAATACATCGAGTGAGGAAGTTCAATCAAAACAAAAAGCAACTCCATAATACAATGTCTAGACATACATATTTAGCTTCCTACACTGCTGAATACGTATTTTTACTTGTCAAATAAATTATAGTTTTATTTGGATACGTGTGCATTTAAAATAAAGGGCTATTTGAATTTGACATTATGTGACAGTTATGATTTTTCATTTGAAATACAAATAAAAATCTAACTTCATTTCAAATGCACACATCCAAATGGACCCTTAGAGAATTCCTATTCTCTAACACAGAATATGTATCACATCATACCTAGCTGCTTAGATCTTGAGCCATATGATTTATCAGTCACTATTAACTATAACCACTCCAATTTCCAATTGCATATTGCATTTTATTGACTGTGGCACTGAAAGGTCAGAGTTTTTTAACCAAACCACACAATACTTATGGATATCTCCTAGACTAGTTTGGAATTTTGAAAAAGGAAACATTTAGAATCTATTTTCAAGTTACACCAAATTCAAAAAAAATATATATATATATTCCCTTGTCAAAAACTAGCTAGGCTCAAAAGAATAAAAGGATAAATTTTGACTGTCTAATGTCTATAATAAATTTATTGATATATACTTACATTAGGCCCAATAAAGTTGATCCCATGTTCCCTGCACATTTCAACAAATACTGCATTCTCAGCAAGGAAACCATATCCAGGGTGCAACATTGTACATCCACGACTTATAGCAGCCGATAAAACATTTGGAATCAATAAGTACCTGTTGAAATGCAAGTCAAAGTTAACCATAGACATTTTTCCATTATCATCCAGATGTGCAACACAAATGTGCTTAAAATTAATTAATGGGAAAATAAATGACTGTTCAAGCAGCAAATTGCTTTGCCTACCTCAAATAAAAATGTAAAAAGTAAAGAAATATTTACAGAGAAAGAGAGAGTGCTTTCAGCAAGGGGTAAAGGATGTAACTGGGGCAATTTGTAAAGTAGCTATGGGAACTTAACGCAAGAAAACTACTTCTCCAATTGGATCTGTAGTAAGAAGGCAGAGCTTAATGAACAAGACATCAAGTAAAAAGCATACTATAATAATTTAAGAGAACAAAAAAGAACTACAATTTTTTGTCTAGAATGGGGAATAACTTAAATTTCACTATAGAGATGTGAAAAAGACCTAGGAAACAAGAAGGATTCATAGAGTTAGTAATTTTCCTCAACTTCTTTTATCCATGTGCAATTCACATGGTCAATTTTTTCTCTAATTAAATGCTAAAGTGCACGACTCAACTAAGCCTTAATCCTAACTAAGTGAGACAGCTATATGGGTCTTCTTCCTCCATTCTGCTTAATTTAGACATACATTCATATAGAGGTATATTGATGCTGAATCCTTCCTAACCACTTTCTCCCATATCAGGTTTACCTCTCCTCTTCTTCACTTGTGTTACTTATGCATGTAAGCTGCACAAAACTATGGGAGAGAGCAATGGATCACATGTTAAACTGCGGGGTGGTTGTCTTGTAGTAGCTCAAGCCTATATGCTATAAAAACCGATTTATGTTCAAAATAACAACTCTTTAATGGGAAATGTTTCAATTATATTAGGAAAGTATAGGAGACATATAGGGATAAAAAATCAATTGATGTCAAGATTGATTAAATTAAAAGTGGGTACACAAGAGTTTTAGTAATCATTTGCTACCAGGTACAGTGTGGAAAATCCCAACCACCACTATTATCAGATTTTTGAGCTAATCCAATGTCATAAATGACATTCATAAATTTAATTACACTTCTTACCATCTGTCATTTTATTCAGATATGTTTTAATTTCTTATATATCATTTTATTCAATATATCCAATTTTCTTAGGCATAATAAAACTACAGAGTTTTCTTCGAAATTTCTAAAAGGCTTTTTGCCTGTCATAACAAGGCATTTCTTGTTTCTATTCCCATCAATTATAACCTAACCATCAATAATAAGTAATTAATTCCAAGTACAGAAATCATTTCAAAATGTTCATATTATATTAGAAATTCCAACAGTCAAAAAGTAATGTGGTAAACACATAGAAAGGTTATCACCAGGATATCATAACAAGTGGACAAAGAAAACTGAAAATTATTTGTAAAATACCATTTGCTATGGAGTTCAATATAGGTGTAGTCAAGATTATTCCACTAGATCCTTAAGACCAGATTATGGAACCACACATCTTATATGCTTAAGGAGGCTCAAATCTAATTGTTTTCTGTCCATACTTTTTTATCTCTTTTCATAACCCAAGTGATTCAACATTTCACACTTTGTTTCCCAATAAACTATTGCAACAAATTAAAAGCTCCAACCTGTGATCTCTACCCAAGCACCCACCAATCAACTACCTGAGGAAAAACCTGGGTGGCAGGTTATGACTTCATCATAAGAAAATTATTAAATATGGGATATTAGACATGGGAAATTTACTGGAGATATGAATAAATATTACTACTTATCTTGAAAAGACAATAAAAATCAACAAAAATAAAAGAGTTAAGAGGAAGTAGTTGCATAGGGAATTGCACACACTTACGACTGACTGCTTGGTGCTTCACCTATGCAAACTGATTCATCAGCCAATTTGACATGAAGTGCATCCTTGTCTATGGTTGAGTAAACAGCAACACAAGGTATACCCAGCTCGTGCGCAGTTCGGATAACACGAACAGCAATTTCTCCTCTATTTGCAATTAAAATTTTATCAGCACGGCATGTAGCCCCAAGCGCACCTACACCAGTTTTTTTAGCTTTATAGCTAACTTGGGCAGCCCGAACTCCTTGTCTTGGAAAATTAATCCTACTTCCCACCATAAAGCTACATTGGGAACTCCCAATTCCTCTAGTCCTCCCCATGAATAAGCCCTTCCATTGAATAAAACATCTCAGCATTTGAAACACATATACTAACAAAATATGGGATATGCTTCAATCACACACAAGTTTAACAGTTTAATCACTCAAATTACAACCAGCCCAAAATGCATCCAAACAATAATAAGCAATTCTTTACTAATTACAGAGCATAACATGATAAAGACTCTTAAAAAGCTAAACAAGAATATTGAAAGAAAACCCAGAAAGCAAAAAGGAAGGAACTTACAGGAGTTGTTGAAGTAACAACAGATTTGCACACTGGCAATGTAGCCTCCATTGTTGAAAACCAAATTGCCAGAAACCAAGATCTCAAGGAGAGTAAAGAAAGAGATTGGAGAGGAAGAGTAAAGACTTGGGCTTTATTAAGGTTTAAGAGGGGAAGGAAAAGGGCCGATAGAAACGAGGAGAGGGTAACATTGAATGCTCCGCCTGATTTGGTTGGCAAACTTACCTGCTTCTGCTCGACTTTATCTACGGTTCTCTCTCTGCAGTTTCCTTCCTATTTTCCAACCACGTCATGCCAAATGTTTCATTAAATAGTTTTTCATTTCCTTTTTTTCTTAGAGAAATTTCACTCTTTTTTTATCCAAAAGGGTCAAAAACCTTACTTACAATAGAAATCAAAAATATTTTAATTTTATTTTATTTTCTTTTTTTAATCTAACAATGGCATGACATAAATAATAATTTTAATAAGAGACAATAAAATATATTAACCAAAAATTTTCTTTTACATTTTTTCAAGTATAAAATATCAATTGATTTATTCTTAAACTCTTATTTAATGCTTAAATGATTATTGTATCTATAAATTTTTAATCATTTAATTAAATAAATATATTTAATTAGATGGATATCAATTCATATAGTGTGCATCTCTATAATAAATATTTTCATTTATTTTTAATAAAATATTTTTTCAAAAATTTCAATATAAATAATATCAATATCAATATCAAAAGTCATATTTTATAGTTTGGATTAAAAAAAATTAATGTTTTATAGAATTTTTTTTTCTCTATTAAGTGAGCTACATAAAATTTATATCTATTAGTTATGTTTTAAATGTGCATTACACATTTTTTGTACTCGTTATATGTATCGTAATTTAATATCATTATATGTAATTTTTTTATTAATTTTTTATATGATATACTATTATTATAATATTAAATATTATTATGATAATATAATAATTTTTATTTTTTATGACATGTATATTATATTATATGTGTACTTATTATTTTTAAATTAAGTTAACGAAAATGAAAGTATATAAATGAAAATAAGAAATTACTTTGATGAAATTTATTATAAAAATTTTATTATTATAACATAATTTTAGAATTGTAACTGTTTTGATGTATAATATTTTAAATAATTTATATTTTCTTATTACAATGACTTTCTTTATTGGAAAAATATGATGTATTACTTCCTTAATTCGAAAGGAGGAGATTTATGGGATGTTGTTGAGGATAAACTATTCACCCCAACTAAAGTAGTAGAAGGTGTACATGTAGCAAAACCAAAAGGTGAATGGAGTAAGCAAGAAAAGAGAAGAGTAGCTTTAAATGACAAAGCAATTCATGTTTTGTTTTGTGCTTTAAGTAGAAGTGAGTGTAACAAAGTATGGAAGAAGTCTACCACAAAGGAGATTTGGGATGCTTTGGTTGTCACTCATGAGGGCACTAGTCAAGTAAAGGAGAATAAGATGGATTCTCTGATCTCTATAGGTTTATCCCCCGCTTTCCGATCTTCCCATTGTGACTGATCAATTTTAGGGTTATTATTCCGATCTCTATCTCTTGCATCTGGCCTCTTCTTACTTCCCGATCTCTCTTATTTTCTGATCTCTCCTTTTAATCTGACCTGTATCAGTCAAAGCAATAAATTTTTCAGTTACCGATGCATCCGCTTTGAGTTCTGTATGCAATAAATGCCAGGGCCCTATATATATGCTGACAAATTTTCCTTTGCATACTCACAACTTTCTCTGGTGAATCTTCAATGCTTTATTTCTTAGTTCTTGGCCTTTCTGGCAAGAATTCTTCTCATGACAACCACTTTAATCTTTTTTCGAATGCTTTCTTTATTCATCTTCTAAAAATGAGCAATTTCGGTGATCAGAGGTTCATGAGGGTGTCATCTAATGACAGTGAGAGAACTAGACTAATTGATCGATCAAGGTCGAAACTAACTACCACGCCGATCTTGGGTCAACCCATCGGTATGGCTTGTAGACCGATCTCTAATAAGAGGATCGCTAATTTCAATCTTAATATCGGTGACTGCCTGACTGCCTCTTGAAGTTCATTCGGCTCCTTACCATCTCGAGGGTTCCGATCGTAGCTCGGTTCTGGTTGATGACATCGACAATGACACCGCTCGATATCATGAGAGTCATAGTCACCCCATCTGAGCTGTACATCTGCCCAGTATTTATTGCTGGCTTTCTAATCAAACACATCTTTTGATTCAGTCACAAGACTAAGCTTTGACATAGGTTAACATTCTAGGCTCAGGAGTGGTCTAAGTTAGAATGTAGTGCTGATTTTGAGAGATTGCCCAAATGATGTAATCTGATCTTTTGAGATATCACCCAAATGATGTAATCTGATCTTGAGAAATCGCCAAAATGATATATGATCTTTTGAAAATGAAATGAAATTTTACTTGAATGTTTTTGTTTTATTATTGCATTGGTTATTATTCCGATCTCTGATAAATATGCCCGATCTGATGACCTTCGTTAACTGATCTCATTTATCTGACCTTTTACTATATTTCTGGAACCTTCTTTCCACGTGTCATTGAAATGGCTCGGTTCTGCTAATCGATGAGTCACTTGGGGTTTCGTGAGCATTTAATGCTTGAGCGGATATAAATAGGGAGGAGGTTAGCCATTTGTTCCCTTATGTCATTTTCAGACCTTCCTCTAGTGACTTCGACACTCTCCCTTGTTTTCTAGAGTTTTTCGACGTCGATTTGTACTTCGATAAGAGTTTTGATCATTTTCTGATTGGTTTCACTTTTGTTCTTTGAAAATGAGCTGTACCGACAGTCAGAAAGCTGCTAGTCCTCCTTCCGTTCATATCTCATGGACATTGGACGAAGGTGAGGTGGCCAGACCGAGCGAGCGACCCGAACCTTCTACAACCTTTGTCCCAGCCCATGATCGGGCAATTAAATCAAAACAAGCGTCTTCTTCAGGGAAAGAGAACTTACCCGTAGATGAGTTACCATCGGTTCTCAAGGAGACTGATCTCCAGTCTATTAGCTAAGAGTACAACCTTCGAACTGACTCCTTAGAGCTTATCAGATGTCATGGCGATCTCCGAGCCAATCATTTCTTTGAAGAAACTGACCTGATCATAGTTTATGATGAACAATTGAAAGCTAGGCTTCGATTTCCCTTGAACGGATTCTACCGAGCCGTCCTGAAGTTCCATCAGGTTTGCATAGCCCAAGTGCATCAGAACTCTTGGTGAACTCTGGTGGCTTTTAGAGATTTATACCGGGCCAAAAAGCTCGAGCCTACAGTAAAGGTTTTACTGAGTTGCATAGGCTTGCTTGGTGGAAGGATGATGAATATTGGTTTTTTTAAGCCAAGCCAAACTCTGGGCTTTTCACCGATCTCCCCTCTTCGTTGAAGAATTAGAAAAATTAGTTCTTCATATTGAGGAGTAAGGACCCGAATGGCTTTGAGGGTATCCCCCGTAGTTGGCAGTATCTGGTTCCTCCAGCTCTAAAGAAGATCGACCTAAATAAGGACGAGGACACCATGATAAAGGAATTGAAGGGTCAGGCAGCTACTCACAAGTATTCGTGTTTGGATGCGGTTATGGCCGAACTGAAGTGGTGGCTAATGCAAATGATCGCCCATGAGGATTATGAGCTGCAGCTCTCTGACCTTGGACCTGGGATCCGTACAACCCAAATCTTCAGTCTCCTAACTTTGATGATCTCACTAACTTGTTCTCTGTGTAGGTATGGCTGGAGGCGAGAGCGCGAAGGAGAGTAGCAAGTGAAAAAGGGAGATCGCCCGAAAAGTGCGAGAAATGAAAACTGCTGCCTCCTCCCAAATGCTGAGGCGGGACTCGGTAGAAGTGCCGAGATCTTTGTTCCGACCTCCAGAACAGCCAACACTAGAGGTAGAGATCGCTCCTTCCCCTCTTCAACAAGTTGAACCACCGCCTCCGCCGGTTTCTTCAAGCGCGGAAGGAGGGTCTTCCCGACCAACCGTAAGGACCCTCTCTCGTGATGCTCAGGTCCTCATCCATTCCCTGGAAAAGAATCGCTTAGTTTGGGGGAATCTTGACTTGGCCAAGGTTTAGTTCGGGTGCCACCATCTGCTTTCAGGAAGATCAGAATAGACTGGTTCCGGATAGCATTTGAAGGAGCGGAAGCATGAAAAACACAAGTTTATATCATTGAATTCAAAAAATTTTCACCTAAGGTCACATGCATCATGCAAGATTTATTTTTTATCTATTTGATTTCAATGATAAACAACATATTAAAATTCTTTTAATATGTTTTTGGATCTACATTTGCTATTTAAGATTTTAGAATTAATCATATTAATTTTAAGAACCCTAGATTAGATCAAGAAAAAGTGCACTAACCTCTTGATGCACTGCAGTGTGTTTGTCACCTTTGGGATGCGTCTTTAGGACACCAGATGTTGACCCTCTAGCTTGTCCATACCAAAATCACCTATGGCAGCCCTTGAATAGCTTCTAAAGCTTTTTCTATGAATTAGAAAATCAATTTTTGCCTTTTAAGAAATTACAGATGTAAACAGGACACTAGAAACAATTTCTAGTATTTTTAATTCAAGAAATTGTTTGCTAATCTCTTTGAAATGATGAGAGATGAAGAAGAACAGAGGGAGAGGCAGCCAAGGGGTGGCGGCACCTTTGAGAATACAGCAGCTTGTATTATTTTTCTTCTCATAACAACACTTATATAGCTAGGTCACCACTTAAAACCCTTGCCATATGTCACCTTTTGATTAGCTCTAGATTTAATTGACCCAATCACATTGTGCCAAGTGTCAAACCTATATTTAATATTGATTTTAATCATCTTACATGATTAAAAGACATATGGCAAGCTTATGTGTAGTGCCATGGGTCACCATCTCATGGTGCCACATGTCACCCTATGAAATGACCAAAATGTCCCTGTGTCTTAATTTTGAGTTCTCAACCCAAAATAATTATTTCTCTTCTTCTAATCAATTTATATCAAATATAAATTAATTAATTAATCTCTATTAATTAATTTCTCATTAATTAAATTCATATTTAAACACTTTAAATATAAATTTAACTTATACTATACATCTAATAATCTAGATTTGATTTCAAGCCATGCTAGGGACTTTGCAATCTAATTGCAAATCAAACCTATTTAATTAATCAATTAAACTTTTTAATTAATTAATTAAATCATATTTAATTTGGTGATTACTTGTGTATGTGTGTGACTTACTAGGTTCATCACTAATTGACAATGAGACATGATATCAACTCTTAATATCATCAGAACTCTTTCTTACCATAAATGATTTCTCTAAATCATTTTATGCACCTCATAGACCATGATTAACACCTGGCATAGCATGCCATGACCACTAAATCAGTAATAAGGTTTACCTTAAATGAACCTATAATCATATATTACCATGCACTAGAATCTCTCTGTTACAAAATCCCAATTCAAGATGGAGTCATGGTTTATTTCAAACCCCATTTGCTATGAATATTATGTTCTCTTTTAATTTCAGTTCTTGATTAAAAAGATTTTCTCATCAGAAACTCTTTTCTGATTAAATCTATCTGTTCTGGCCAGGAACTTGAAACATTAAGAACAATTAAATGAACATAGGATTTTATCTCTATTTACTTAGAGGAATAAATTCCATCTTGATCAACACCTACCTCCATATATAACTAGTAGGAGCCAACACATGCCCATATAACCATACACAGTACAAGTATGAAAGCAGTATCAAACTCAAACCACCTATATACAAGATAACTGTGCTATTTCAGGTCTAAAGATTATATGCACTGATATGATTTATGACAATGCATTGACAAGAGTAAATTCTATGTGCTTGTCATAAATGTCACTGGTTCGACCTACTTATCATGTATAAGTGCCTATCATATTTGTTATATGGCATGAGACTCACCATTCCATCTTATTTACATCTCATATAAATAACTTGGGAACAAATATGATTACAATCTTTCTGGATAAGTCATGTCCTTATTGTGAAGTATCCTCGATTGTGAACCTATTTATGATACTTTGTGCTAGAAATGCTGTCACTCATATTCTTAACAACTTAAGAATAGAATTTCTAACAAAATATTAATGGACATTTTCTATTACACATAAATATATTATGTAAATAGAAAAGTGAAAATGCCTTTTATTAATAAAACATATACAAGATACATACTAAATGATATGCTCTAGGGCATACTACTAACAGCATTAATGATCTCCTAGCTCAGACCATGAGCTTAAGTGTAGAGAGCATTGTGAACCAACATATAATTAGAGAAAAGGTCCATCTCTTGAGACAGGAAATTCTGAAAGCGGTCCAGGATGCAGCTTCAGCCAGAGCCTAACTTTTGTCTACTCAAGACCACATCACCCAAATTGAAGATCGGACGAAGTCTTACGAGGATACGATAGCTGAACTGGAGCAGAAACTTGAAGATGCTCGGGCCTGCTAATCTGCCGATGTCACTCGCCTTACCGAAGAGATCAAAGTGAAAAAAGAAAAGGTCGTGGCAAGAGAAATTGGTGCTTATGTGAATGCTCATGGTGATCTTCTAGCAGAGCTCGTGAGGCACTATCCTGAGGAAAACTTCTCCTGGATGGTGGATCTTATCCCCAGAGGTGAAGAGGAGAGCGAGGAGGAGCCTGAGAGAGAGAGAGAGAGAATGATAGAACTGATAATGTACTTAGAGAGCAGGTTAAGGGAGACCCTCCTGTCAAATGACTTATATATTTTTATTTTGAAATAAATCTAAGTCTTTTCATGTTCAATTTCTTGATGAGATTGAAAAACATCCAAACCAATTTGCCTGAGTACTTAATCAATTGAATGCAGTTGAACATTAAACCCGAGATCGGTTATCAATTATAAAACATCAAGCCACTCCAAGAGATCAGAAAAACATTACACATGAATATGAGATCAGACGGAGCCGTAACTAAATATTGAATGAAACTTTAAAATATTTGAAGAGTGATTTGATAGAATTGTAAAGAATTGAACATGACTTGAGCTTATTAAGGTCGGAATCTTTATTTAGGGCTCGGATAAAACCTTAGCTCTGCTTGAGGAATGTTCGGACAATTCGAGCGAGATACCTGATCACAATTGTTAGTAGTATGCCCTAGAGCATATCATTTAGTATGTATCTTGTACATCTTTTATTAATAAAAGGCATTTTCACTTTTCTATTTACATAATATATTTATGTGTAATAGAAAAGGACCATTGATATTTTGTTAGAAATTCTATTCTTAAGTTGTTAAGAATATGAGTGACAGTATTTCTAGTATAAAGTATCATAAATAGGTTCACAATCGAGGATACTTCACAATAAGGATATGACTTATCCAGAAAGATTGTATTCATGTTTGTTCCCAAGTTATTTATATGAGATATAAATAAGATAGAATGGTAAGTCTCATGCCATATGACAAACATGATAGGCACTTATACATGATAAGTAGGTCGAACCAGTGACACTTATGACAAGCACATGGAGTTTACTCTTGTCAATGTATTGTCATAAATCATATCAGTGCATATAATCTTTAGACCTGAGATAGCACAGTTATCTTGTATATAGGTGATTTGAGTTTGATACTGCTTTCATACTTATACTGTGTATAGGTATATGGGCATGTGTTGGCTCCTACTAGTTATATATGGCGGTAGGTGTTGATCAAGATGGAATCTATTCCTCTAAGTAAATAGAGATAAAATTCTATGTTCATTTAATTATTCTTAATGTTTCAAGTTCCTGGCCAAGACAGATAGATTTAATCAGAAAAGAGTTTCTGATGAGAAAATATTTTTAATCAAGAACTGGAATTAAAAGAGAACATAATATTCATAGCAAATGGGGTTTGACATAAACCATGACTCCAGCTTGAATTGGGATTTTGTAACAGAGAGATTCTAGTGCATGGTAACATATGATTATAGGTTCATTTAAGGTAAACTTTATTACTGATTGGATGATTATGGCATGCTATGCTAGGTGTTAACCATGGTCTATGAGGTGCATAAAATGATTTAGAGAAATCATTTATGGTAAGAAAGAGTTTTGATGATATTAAGAGTTGATATCATATCTCATTGCCAATTAGTGATGAGCCTAGTAAGTCACACACATACACAAGTAGTCATCAAATTAAATATGATTTAATTAATTAATTAAAGAGTTTAATTGATTAATTAAATAGGTTTGGTTTGCAATTAGATTGCAAAGTTCCTAACATGACTTGAAACCAAATCTAGATTGTTGGATATATAAGTTAAATTTATATTTAAAGTGTTTAAATATGAATTTAATTAATGAGAAATTAATTAATAAAGATTAATTAATTGATGTTTATTTGATATAAATTGATTAGAAGAAGAGAAATAATTATTTTGGGTTGAGAACTCAAAATTAAGAAACAGGGGCATTTTTGTCATTTCACAAGGTGACATGTGGCACCATGTGATGGTGACACATGGCACTACACATAAGCTTGCCAAATGTCTTTTAATAATGTAAGATAATTAAAATTAAGATTAAATATAAGTTTGATACTTGGCACAATGCGATTGGGTCAATTAAACCTAGAACCAATCAAAGGGTAACATGTGGCAAGGGTTTTAAGTGGTGATTTAGCTATATAAGTGTTGTTATGAAAAGAAAAAATAACAATCAGCTGCTGCCTCCTTTGTGTTGCCACCCTTGAGGCTCCCATTCTCTCTTCTTCTTCATCTCTCATCAATTCCAAGAGATTAGCAAACAATCTCTTGAATTAAAAATACTAGAAATTATTTCTAGTGTCCTGTTTACATCTTTAATCTCTTAAAAGGCAAAATTTGATTTTCTAATTAATAGAAAAAGCTTTAAAAGTTGTTCAAGGGCTGCCATAGGTGAACTTAGTGTGGACAAGCTAGAGGGACAACATCTGGTGTCCTGAAGACGCATCCGAAAGGCCCAAATACACTACAGTGCATCAAAAGGTTAGTGTATTTGTTCTTGATTTAATCTAGGGTTCTGAAATTAATCTGATTAATTCTAAAATCTTAAATAGCAAATACAGATTCAAAAACATAATAAAAGAGTTTAAATATATCGTTTATCTTTGAAATCAAATAGATAAAAATAAATCTTGCATGATTCACCCCTAGGTAAAAAATTTTTGAATTCAATGGTATAAACTTGTGATTTTCATGCTTCCACTCATTCAATTGGTATCAGAGCCACTATATTTGCCATTTAGATTGTTGATTATATGATTTAATTGTGTGGAATAATCATGAGATGATAGATCCATTGCTGGTTGGATAAAGAAGTGTGGCGACATGCTTGATCTCACCATCAATGGTGCGCCATCTTTGGGCTTCATGGGTGGCGTCAGGTTTGGTTTTAAATTCTACAATTGTTGTATGATCTAAGGCCTATCCTATGACTAATTAAAGTGTTTACTTAGTAGTTTTAATCACACAATTAAATTTTGATTCAAATCAGAATTTTAAAAATTGTTTGAATGTGATTCAAATCTGAATTTTAAAAGTTATTTGAATGTGATTCAAATTTGAATTTTTAAAATTGTTTAAATCATATTCAAATCTGAATTTTTAAAGTTGTTTGAATAATATTCAAATCTGAATTTTTAAAAATTGTTTGAATGTGATTCAAATCTGATTTTTTAAAAATTGTTTGAATGTGATTCAAATCTGATTTTTTAAAAATTGTTTGAATGTGATTCAAATCTGAATTTTTAAGGTTGTTTGAATATGATTCAAATCTAAATTTTTAAATTTGTTTGAATGAGATTCAAATATGAATTTTTAAATTTGTTTGAATTATATTCAAATCTGGATTTTTAAGTTGAATATGAGATATTCAATTTAATTTAAGTATATATGTTTTATTTAATTGTTAAATAGTGATATGCATGATGGATGATCATGGACTATAAAAGACCAATGTGATTGGATTTATCTCTTTTATATTTCTTTGGGATTGTAAATTAATTAATTTATTTTAATTTATTTTTTGGGCATGTATTATTAAGGTTGTAATAATTTTGGATTGTAATTTTATTTATTTAAGTTCTTGTAAATTCGCCTTGGTATGCTAAGGATTACTATGTAATATTAGATTGCAAGAAGTTCAAGGAGGTCAAGAGCATTGGTGGGACCAGTGGGAGGAATTCAATATCAAGTGTTGATTATGTACTCCTTCAGCAACTCTTGTAAAATGAATGAATGAAATGCACCTAGGAATGCCCTGATTCAATTCTTGGTGGCTCAGAATTGAATCCTTTAGAAAGTCCATGATCATACCATATTTACTGTTTATCCATGAATGCATGAGATGTATGGGAATGTATGCAATTATATGATATATGCATGCTAAATGGATAATGTGCAAAGTGAGACCTTAATAGTAATTAGGATGACCATAAAATCTTCCAAACAAATGATTAAGTTGGAAATGCTATAATTAAAGTAATTATAAAATGGGCCCTCCATTGGGGCAATTATTTTAAGAAATTTTAAATAGTTACATATGATGCAATTAATTTAAGAGATTTTCTTAAGAATAATTGTTAAGCATGAGATGTTGTAAATATGTAAATAGTTTGGTGGCCAATATTGGATGTACCTGAGGACATTAAAATTATTTGCATAATTACTGGCTCAATGGGATCAACTTAACTAATGCAAGATAAGTCAATAATGGATGAACCTGAGATTTTGAGCATTAGGGGCTAGGCAAATGATTGAACCTCACATGAGATGTGATGGGCAAGAAGTTACTCACTTATAGTTTATTGTAATTCCAATATTGGATGTACCTGAGGATGATCAATAGAATTATAAGAATTCAATCACGCACTAGAAATCCATCCAACTAGGATTTCTGTTTTCTACTTTGGAAGTATAGGATTCGCTAAGTTAGTGGAAGGACCAATTTGATTAAAAGACCATAATCATTTTGGTTAATTACATGATACATTTACTAATTAATCTGGTTATTTTCTGCAGTTAATTTTCTGATAATAATGAGCATAGAACAACCACCACCATCCAATATCCTTGCAAGCATACTTAATCGCAATAGGTTGACAAGACCTAATCTATTTGATTGGCTAAGAAATTTGAAACTTGTCCTGAACCTTGAACATATAGAATATGTTCTAGACTCAAATGTTCCTGGTCCCTTACCTCTAGAGGCCACTCAAGAGGAACATGAAACTTTAGACAAGTGGAAGGAGCATGATATGAGAGCTAAGTATTACATGCTTGCTTCCATGAGTAATGAGTTACAGAAGCAGCATGAGAACATGCAGAGTGCGAGTGAGATCCTCCTTCACCTATAAAAATTATATGGTGAGATAGTAGGAATGCTAGGTATGAGATATCTAGACAACTATTCCGCATGAGGATGTCTGAGGGACAGAACAGAATATTGGGGATCATGTCCACAAGATGATTCGGCTGATTGAGCAGTTGGAACATCTTGACTTCAACATGGATTTCCAATTATAGACGGATTTGATACTTTGGTCCCTTCCTAAGTCTTTTGGAAATTTTGTGACAAATTTTCATATGACTAAACAGGAATGCACCTTGGCTGGTTTACTCAACATGCTAGTTATTGCCCAAAAGAATATACCGGGCAATAAAGGAAAAGAGGTAGCTTTGATTGTATCTTCTTCTACTGGAAAGTCCAACAAGAAAAAGGGCAATAAGAAAAAGAAATCTCAGATTCGTGGTCCTTCCAAGAAAATAGCTAAATAGAAAGGGAAGACTAAAGCTGATGGAGGCAAAGGAAAGTGTTTCCAATGCTAGAAGGATGGGCACTGGAAAAGGAACTGCCCAGAGTATCTTGTTTCTCTGAAGGACAAGAAGGATAGACCTTCGAAAGGTATATCCATATCTTGTTATTTAGATTCTGATGATACTCATAGTTTATCTACAGCTTGGGTTTTAAATACTGGTGCCAATTCTCACATTTCTTATGATATACAGGAACTAGCAAATAGTAGCAACTTGCATTCTCAAGATGTTAGACTCCGGATTGGCAATGGCTCAACTATTGAAGCTTTAGCCATAGGATCTAAATCTTTTTACATGTTTGGACTGTTTTGTGTTTGGATAATATTTTATATGTACCTGATGCTTTTAAGAACATTATTTCTATATCTAGTTTGACTAGAAATGGCTATGAATTTTAGTTCACAGATGACGTTGGCAATATTTATTTTGAAAATAAATATGTTGGTTCGGGTTACATGAATGATGGTCTTTATTATTTGGATAATAATGACAAACACAAAATGAATGCAAGTGATCTAAATGAATGCAATGCCATGGTGAAAACCAACTCAAGTTCAAAATATATTTGGCACTTAAGGTTATGTCATGTTGCAGAGATAGGATTGCAAAATTGGAGAAAATGGGGACTCTATCCTCGTTGGGCTCTGAGCCTCCTCCAACTTATGAATCTTGCCTTTAGGGCAAAATGACTAGATCATCCTTTGTTGGACAAGGGCTAAGGGCTGAAAATATTTTGGAGCTAATACATAGTGATGTATGTGGTCCATTTAAGGAAATGGCTAGAGGCGGCTTTCATTATTTTATTACCTTTACTGATGATAAATCAAGGTTTAGGTATTTGTATTTGATGAAATACAAACATGAATCCTTTGAAAAGTTCAAGGAATTTAAATTTGAAGTAGAAAATCAAACAGGAAAGAGTATTAAAGCTCTTCGATCAGATTGTGGAGGTGAATATTTGAGTACTGAATTTGATGAATACTTGAGAGAGCACGGCATTGTTTCCCAGCTGACTCCTCCAGGAACGCCACAACTGAATGGTGTATCTTATTGGATATGGTACGTAGTATGATGAGCTATACTGATATGCCAATCTCCTTTTGGAGATTTGCATTAGAATCAGCTTTGTATATTCTGAATAGGATTCCATCAAAATCAGTTTCTTCCACACCTTATGACATATGGCATGGAAGAAAACCAAGTCTTAAGCATGTTAAGATTTGGGGTTGTCCAGCTTATATCAAAAAGCTGAACACTGCTAAATTGGAAACCAGATCAGAAAAGGGTCGATTTGTTGGATATCTAAAAGATAGTTTTGAATATTATTTTTATTTGCCTACATCACAAAAAGTTGTGGTGAGTAGAGATGCCACATTTCTTGAATAACAGTTTGTTCAAGAAAGAGGCAAAGGAAGGCAAATAGAGTTAGAATTGGAGAATTCTGACCAACCAACAGATCAGATAGATATAAATCCATCTAGTCAACCTACACCCATTGATGAAACATCTACAGCTATTTCTCGTAGAACAACCAGGGTATCTCACCCACCAGTGAGATATGGTTTCCTTCATGAAGAAGAACAAGAGTTGTCTACTCATGAAGAAGTAGATCATGGAGATGATCCACTTACCTATGAAGAAGCTATATCAGATATAGACTCTTCAAAATAGATTGATGCTATGAAATCCGAGATTGATTCCATGTATAAGAATCAAGTTTGGGATCTTGTTGACCCACCTGAAGGTATTGTACCTATAGGGAACAAATGGGTTTTCAAGAAGAAAATTGGTTCTGATGGAAAGGTAGAGACCTATAAGGCAAGGCTAGTAGAGAAAGGGTTTCGCCAAAGGCAAGGAATCGACTATGAGGAGACTTTCTCGCCTGTTGCCATGCTTAAATCAATTAGGATACTATTAGCAATAGCTGCATACTATGATTATGAGATTTAGCAGATGGATGTCAAAATAGTTTTTCTCAATGGATACATTGAAGAAACATTTTCATGGAATAACCTAGGGGTTTTGAATCCCAAGATAGTTCCAAGGTATGCAAGCTAAAGCGATCCATTTATGGGTTGAAACAAGCTTCGAGGAGTTGGAACATCCATTTTGATGAAGCCATTAAATCATTTGGTTTTATAAAAAATGAGGATGAGCTATGTGTATATGAGAAGGTTAGTGACAGTGCTATCACTTTCCTTGTCTTATATGTGGATGACATACTATTGATGGGAAATGACACAGGTATGTTGACAACTGTAAAGGTATAGCTGTCAAATATATTCTCCATGAAAGACTTAGGGGAGACAACTTATATTCTTGGGATTCGCATCTATAGAGATAGAGCGAAAAGAATAATTGGTTTATCCCAAAGTCTATACTTGGAAAAGGTGTTAAAGAGGTTTAACATGCTTGATTCCAAGAGAGGATTGTTGCCAGTGAGACATGGTATCTACCTTTCTAAAGAGATGTCTCCAAAGACACCTGAAGAAAGAGATAAAATGGCTAGGATTTCATATGCTTCGGCTATTGGAATTTTAATTTATGCAATGTTGTGTACTAGGCCGGATATCGCATATGCTATTAGTTTGACTAGCAGGTATCAATCCAATCCAGGTTTGGAACACTGGATAACTGTCAAGAATATTCTTAAGTACTTGAGAAGAACTAAGGATTTATTCTTGATATATGGAGGTGGAGACTTGCAATTGGATGGTTATACTGATTCTGATTTCCAATCAGATATCGATGATAGAAAGTCTACCTCATGATATGTGTTCATTTGTAATGGAGGTGCATTCAGTTGGAAGAGTTTCAAACAGAGTATGACTGCAGATTCCACTACCAAGGCTGAGTATATTGCTGTATCAGATGTTACAAAGGAAGCTGTTTGGATAAAGAAGTTCGTGATAGAACTTGCAGTAATTCCTTCCATTAAGTCAGCAGTTCCACTACACTGTGACAACAATGGAGCAGTCATACAGGCTAAGGAACCCCAGTCTCACCAGAAATCTAAACACATAGAAAGGCGTTACAACATTATCAGAGAAATAGTTGGACGAGGCGATGTAGCCATGCAGAAAATAGCATCAGCTGAAAATTTAGCTGATCCATTCACTAAGCCTATGTCACAGACTCAACTAGACCGATATCTTGAGAAAATGGGTCTAAGATATTATAATGAATGGCTCTAGTGCTAGTGGGAGATTGTTAGTAGCATGCCCTAGAGCATATCATTTTGTATGTATCTTGTATATCTTTTATTAATAAAAGGCATTTCCACTTTTCCGTTTACATAATATATTTATGTGTAATAGAAAAGGTCCATTGATATTTTATTAGAAATTCTATTCTTAAGTTGTTAAGAATATGAGTGACAGTATTTCTAGTATAAAGTATCATAAATAAGTTCACAATCGAGGATACTTCACAATAAGGACATGACTTATCCAGAAAGATTGTATTCATGTTTGTTCCCAAGTTATTTATATGAGATATAAATAAGATAGAATGGTGAGTCTCATGCCATATGACAAACAAGATAGGCACTTATACATGATAAGTAGGCCAAACCAGTGACACTTATGACAAGCACATGGAGTTTACTCTTGTCAATGTATTATCATAAATCATATAAGTGCATATAATCTTTAGACCTGAGATAGCACAGTTATCTTGTATATAGGTGGTTTGAGTTTGATACAGCTTTCATACTTGTACTGTGTATGGGTATATGGGCATATGTTGGCTCCTACTAGTTATATATGGAGGTAGGTGTTGATCAAGATGGAATCTATTCCTCTAAGGAAATAGAGATAAAATCCTATGTTCATTTAATTGTTCTTGATGTTTCAAGTTCCTGACCAGGACAGATAGATTTAATCAGAAAAGAGTTTCTGATGAGAAAATATTTTTAATCAAGAACTGGAATTAAAAGAGAACATAATATTTATAGCAAATGGGGTTTGACATAAACCATGACTCCAGCTTGAATTGAGATTTTGTAATAGAGAGATTCTAGTGCATGGTAACATATGATTATAGGTTCATTTAAGGTAAACCTTATTACTGATTGAGTGTCCATGACATGCTATACTAGGTGTTAACTATGGTCTATGAGGTGCATAAAATAATTTAGAGAAATCATTTATGGTAAAAAAGAGTTCTGATGATATTAAGAGTTGATATCATATCTCATTGCCAATTAGTGATGAGCCTAGTAAGTCACACACATACACAAGTAGTCACCAAATTAAATATGATTTAATTAATTAATTAAAGAGTTTAATTGATTAATTAAATAGGTTTGGTTTGCAATTAGATTGCAAAGTCCCTAGCATGACTTGAAACCAAATCTAGATTATTGGATGTACAGTATAAGTTAAATTTATATTTAAAGTGTTTAAATATGAATTTAATTAATGAGAAATTAATTAATAAAGATTAATTAATTGATTTATATTTGATATAAATTGATTAGAAGAAGAGAAATAATTATTTTGGGTTGAGAACTCAAAATTCAGACACAGGGGCATTTTGGTCATTTCACAGGGTGACATGTGGCACTATGTGATGGTGACACATGGTACTACACATAAGCTTGCCAAATGTCTTTTAATCATGTAAGATGATTAAAATTAAGATTAAATAAAGGTTTGACACTTGGAACAATGTGATTGGGTCAATTAAACCTAGAACCAATCAGAAGGTGACATGTGGCAAGGATTTTAAGTGGTGACCTAGCTATATAAGTGTTGTTATGAAAAGAAAAAATAATAATCAGCTGCTGCCTCCTTTGTGCCGCCACCCTTTAGGCTCCCATTCTCTCTTCTTCTTCATCTCTCATCAATTCCAAGAGATTAGCAAACAATATCTTGAATTAAAAATACTAGAAATTGTTTCTAGTGTTCCTGTTTATATCTTTAATCTCTTAAAAGGCAAAACTTGATTTTCTAATTAATAGAAAAAGCTTTAGAAGCTGTTCAAGGGCTGCCATCGGTGAACTTGGTGTGGACAAGCTAGAGGGACAATATCTAGTGTCCTGAAGACGCATCCGAAAGACACAAACACACTGCAGTGCATCCAAAGATTAGTGTATTTGTTCTTGATTTAAACTAGGGTTTTGAAATTAATCTGATTAATTATAAAATCTTAAATGGCAAATACAGATCCAAAAACATATTAAAAGAGTTTTAATATGTTGTTTATCATTAAAATCAAATAGATAAAAATAAATCTTGCATGATGCATGTGACCCTAGGTGAAAAATTTTTAAATTCAATGGTATAAACTTGTAATTTTCATACTTCCGCTCCTTCAACAATATCATGTGTAGATTTGGAATTTTGAGGTATTTGAACATAGAGGGATTGGAAAACAATAGCATGCAAGATTGAATGGTCTAAATGTCCAATATAGATTCAGACACATCGGACAAAGGCGAAGAGATCGTAAAGCAATCTAACTTGAACGTGGGATTGATTTATTCTGAAGACAAACCATTTGTGAGTTCGGAAAAGCTAACTGTGATCGAGTCATTGGTCAAGAATGGATAACATAATGAAGTAACCTTGTATTTGAGGGTCGACTAAAATATGGTGTCTACACTACATCTAGGAGGTTTGCATCTAGGCCAACTCTTATAGGGGACATGCTACTAGGCCTCACAACCATCATCACACTCACCATACCTCATGCTCACATGCATATGATGGACATAAAAAGAGTGGTCACATGAGGCCATATGCACACTCTTATGCATATAGACCAAGAACAAGAAGGTTGAATGGTCATTGTCATTATTGTGGCAAGTTTGGTCATACCAACTATAGGTGTGCTATTAGGAAAGTCTATCTTGAATATGGTAGAATGTTTGATTTTAATAATGATAGAACTACTAACCCCCAAGGACCCAAGTACATTTGGGTACCTAAAGTTATTTGAATTATTTTATATAGGTGTGCTTGAAATTCTTAAAGCTTGAAAGCAAGTGGTACTTGGATAGTGGATGTTTAAGGCATATAACTAGAAATGTCAACCTCTTCCTTTCTCTTAAAAAGAAGGATGGAGGTGGGCAAGTGACCTTTGGTGACAACGACAAATGTAAAATTATGGGGATAGGTAAGATTAGTAAGGAAAACTCTCCTATCCTTGACAAAGTTCTTTTAGTTGATGGCTTGAAGCCTAACTTACTTAGTGTTAGTCAATTATGTGATAAGGGTTATCGAGTTATATTTCAGTTAAAATCTTAGTCGAGTTATATTTGAGTCAAAATCTTACTTTATTTCTAGGATGTGTGATAATAAAATGTTATTTGTTGGTGAAAGGGTTGAAAACATTTATATTATTGATTTGCATACTTTGTCTAATAAGGATGTCAAATGTTTTGTGTCTATTAGTGATGACTCTTGGACTTAGCATAAAAGGCTTGCACATGCTAGAATGGATCTTCTTGCAAACTTGAACAAGGATGAGCTAGTTAATGGGCTTCTAAAGATCAAGTTTTTAAAGGACAAGGTGTGTTATGCATGCCAAATGGGTAAACAAGTCAAGAGTTATTTTAAATCAATTATAAGACATCTACTTCTATACCTATTCAATTGTTGCATATGGATTTGTTTAGTCTTACTAGAGTAGCTAGCATAGGTGGCACACATTATGCACTTGTGATTATTAATGACTACTCTTAAGTATACTTGGATTACATTCCTTTCTCATAAGGATGAATTTTTTGATGTTTTTGAAAAATTTTCAAAAAAATGTTCAATATGAAAAAGCTTTTCAAATTTCTTCTATTAAGAGTGATCATGGTAGAGAATTTGAAAATGAAAGATTTGAAAAATATTGTGACTCTCTAGGGATCACTCACAACTTTTCATCTCCTAGGACTTCCCAAAAAAATGGTATTGTTGAAAGAAAAAATATAACTCTTTTAGACACGAGGAGGACTATGTTAAATGAATATAACTTGCCTACTTATTTTTGGGCGAAACCATTAATACAGCTTGTTATATTTCAAATAGAGTTTTGATTAGAACTATTTAAAAAAAAAAAAAACTCCTCATGAGCTATAGAAGGGCAAGAAACCTAAAGTAGGTTATTTTAGAGTTTTTGGTTATAAGTGCTTCATCTTAAATATTAAAGATAATTTCGATAAGTTTGGTTCCAAAATTGATGGGGGTATCTTTTTGGGGTACTCTATATCTAGCAAAGCATATAGAGTAAGAGAACCTTAGTTGTTGAGGAATCAATGCATGTTGTGTTTGATGAAACTAATCCCTTTGGTCCTAGAAAGGATATTTTTTGTGATGATGATGTTGTAGGTGACCTCAATGAGCTGACCCTTAAAGATCCTTAATCTAGTGGAGATCAAGATCAACTCAAGGAAGATCACTTAAAGGCTTGGGAGATGAGGTTGAGCTCTAAGAGCAACAAGGTCAAATAGTTCCATATCAAGGATTTCAACAAAACTTGCCTAAGGATTGGACCTTTAAGAAAGATCATCCCAAGGACTAAATTATTGGTGAAACATCAAAGGGATAATAACTAGATCCTCTTTTAGAAATATTTGTAATAATCTTGCATTTATATCACAAATAGAACCTAAGTCAATAGATGAGACTATTAATGATGAAGGTTGGGTACTTGCTATGCAATTTAACCAATTTGAAAGGAATAAGGTTTGGACCTTAGTTCCTAGGTTTAAGAACATTCCATTCATAGGCATCAAATGGGTGTTTAAAAATAAGTTAGATGAAGATGGCAACATAATAGGAATAAAGCTAGGTTAGCAGCCAAAGGCTATAACCAAAAGGAGGGCATTGACTATGATCAAACCTTTGCCCCCATAGCTAGATTAAAGGCCATTAGAATCTTGCTTGCATATGCATCATAAATGAATTTTAAACTTTTTCAAATGGATGTGAAAAGTGCTTTCCTAAATGGTTTTATTGATGAGAAGCTGCATGTTGAGCAACCTCACGGTTTTGAAAATCATAAATTTCCGAACCATGTTTTCAAATTAACTAAAGCCTTGTATGATTTGAAACAAGATCCTAGAGCTTAATATAAAAGGATTTGTAACTTTCTTTTGTAAAATGGTTTTTCAAAAGGATAAGTTAATACACCACTTTTTGTTAAAAATCTTAAAAATGACATCCTTGTAGTACAAGTATATATTGATGATATTATATTTGGTGTTACTAATGAGTGTTTGTGTGAAGAGTTTTCTAACACTATGAAGAGTGAGTTTGACATGAGCATGATGGGAGAACTCAAGTTCTTCCTTGGCTTCAAATCAAGCAAGCTAAGGATGGCATCTTCATCAACCAAGCCAAATACACCAAAGAATTGATTAAAAGATTTAGGATGGAGAATAATAAGCCAAGTAAAACTCCAATGAGCACAAAAACCAAACTTGACAAGGATGAGAAAGAAAAACCAGTTGATGAAAAGCTTTATAGAGGTATGATCGGTAGTCTCTTATGCCTCATGGCTAGTAGATTGGACATTATATTTTCTATATGTTTATGTGCACATTTTCAATCATGTCCTAAAGAGTCTCACTTGCATGCTGTTAAACACATTCTTAAATACTTGAGTTAAACATTGCATTTAGGTTTATGGTATCCTAGAAATGTATCTTTTAATTTGTGTTCCTATTTGAATGTTGAATTTGCTGGAAGCATCCTTGATAGAAGAGTGCCTCAGATACTTGTCAACTCCCAGGACATACTTTAATTTTTTGGTGTAGCAAAAAATAAAACTTGGTTGCACTTTCTACCATAGAAGCTGAATATATGATTGTGGGTCTTTGTTATAGCCAAGTTCTTTGGATCAAACAATAATTAAGAGACTTCAAAATATCTCTTGATCACATTCCTATTAATTGTGATAATAAAAGTGCAATCAACTTGACCAAGAACCTCATACAACATTCTAGAACCAAGCATATAGACATTAGACATCATTTTATACATGATAATGTGTTAAATGGTGATTTGTTCTTGAATTTGTTGATCCACACAACCAACTTGCTGATATCCTTACAAAACGCTTGTGTGAAGATAGGTTTAATTTCATTAAGAGAGATTAGAAATGCTTGATAGCTAGGATGCTTAAATTTATAATGCTTTTATTGGTTATATGTGTTCGTTGTAAGTATGCTCTTTTTGAATCATCTTGATTAATTGTCTTATTTAAATTTTTTGTTGCTTTAAGTCTTATTTTAATAAGTTTTAAATTTTTTTGTAAGGTGTGTTATTTTTTTTTTTGGCAAAAGAAAAGATTTGTGAAGTTGTTTTGGCTTTATAAAAATGATTTTGAAAAATTCAGGTAGTAGCAAGTTCGGCAGCCAAAGTTATATCTTCCGGCAGTCGAATAAATTCAAGATTTCTTCACTTTCAGGCAGAACTGAAAAGCAGCAACCGAAACCTTGAAGTTCAATTGCCGAATCCTTTAAAACCTATTTTTTAAAATGTGGTCTTTGGCTGCGGTAGCCGAAAATCCTTGTTTCGGCTGTCAAACCTCTTATTTATATATATATATATATATATATATATATATATATAGTAAAGCTTGCGACAGCCAAACCTAGAGTTTAAAACAACCTGAAACTTTCCTTTTTGATAGTCCACTCTCTCTTTCTTGGTTTTCTCTCTCTCTCCTGACATCTCTCTCCTTCGTTTCCCCTCTCCAATACAAAATTCCTTAAAACCCCTCTTAAATCTCACCTTTCCCTTTCTCAATCTCAATTTTTCTTTGGTGAAGCTTTCTACTATACTTTTAGGGCTTTTACAACATTTTTTTGCTATTTTTAGGTAACTCTCTCAATCTCTCATGGTTTCTTCTAAAATTGGTTATTATAAACTTTTTTTTTTGCTGATATTTTTTTTTTCTTTTTGTTTTGTGCTAGTTGCTATCTTGTTTTGGCTTTTGGACAATTTACCCTAATTTCTCTTTTCAGGTAAGTTTCTCATTACTCATTTCTTCTTTCAACAGTATTGTTATTATTATGAAAATAAGTGTTGTTTATAAGTAAAATTAAGGATTGCTTGTAAATGTGTAACTAGATTAGATATGCTTTCTGAAAATGTTATGTTATTAAATTGTCAGTTTTATAACTTGTTGATTAAACAATAGGAATGTACTTGTTGATTAAACAATAGGAATGTAAGTACATATATATCTAAAGATTCTTATTCTTAAAGTTGTTTTTGGATCCCTATATGAGTTTCCCTTGCTGATGTATTATGATTGATTGAGAGTATGGTTTACTTGAAATATTTACCTTTTGAACCAATCTAGTTTAACAGCTGGCTCTATGTTGGCTTAGTTTTGATGGAATTCATTGCTCTCTTAAAAAAGAACTTGTAAATCTACTAAAACTGATCAAGTGCTGCATCTTTTTCTTGGCTTTTGTCTTCAAATGATATTTTGATTTCAATATCAACTGTGATTTGATTTACTTAAATTAAAACTCCTTTTTAAACCACACCAGTTTAAGTATCATTATTTTTGTTTGATGTATGACCTCTACCCTTACCTTTTTGGAGTTCAATACTGAGTATTGCTATGACCTTGTTTTGATACATGGGGTTAATAGCTATATGCATTAGAATTAAGTCATTTTGTTTTATTTGTTGTAAACTTTTGAAAATTAATTTACTTATTGATGATTTTTTGAACAATGCTATCTTTTCATTTTGTTTTTTTTTTTACTGCTATTATATACCCCTTGCATATCTATGCTTGACTAATTCACCTATTTTTATGTTCTTGATAAGAAGCAATGCTTAGTATAAGCTTTATTATCCTATCCTTGGTTCTTATCAACTTATTATGTGTGTGTGTGTGTGTGTATGTGTGTGTGTTCTCTGTGTGCGTGTGTGTGTACTAGCTACAACTACGTTTATTAAGAGCTTACTTGTATAATTAAGATTGGTATATTTGACTTAATTGCTTGATTTTGACATGTTCTTTGTAATCCTTTTGGTTCAATGTACTAGCTTTAGCAAATGTTATGTATTTAGAATTGTGTGCCTGCTCTTGCACTGTTGTTATGAGAAACCTGCTTAAAATTAAGTTGCTCTTGCAGTTTACCTTTATGGTTGAGATATAAAATTGGGATAATTTGTTACTTGACTTGACTACCTTGTTAATGAATGGCTCATCTTGTGCCACTTTTGTTTTCGATATGGACTCTCTTATGGTTTTAAAATAAAAATATATCTTTACGAAAGTGTTTTCTTGAATTTTGTTTTTAGATTTTAAAACTTGTTAAAGCTACTCTACAAACGATTAAGTTTCTACTTCATAAAGTCTTGCTGTCACTCTCTAATTTGTCTTAACATAGTCACATTCCTACTTCTTTGAGCTTATAACTATTTTGCTGTGATTGTGATATGTACCTATATGTATCTTGAGATATTGAGCTACATTGTCTTTAAAAATGACCTAAACTCTTAATTGCTTAGTAATATGCTTTGTAATGCTCCTATGAGCTATATTGATGTATGTTGACATGCTATTTGCAATATCTGTTTTGACTTGAAATGGTATATTTTATATCTCTTGTAACTCATTTTAGGTATCTTGTTGGTGTTTGGCTAATGTTGTGATATTTCTGACTTAAAAAATGGACTTCTTGTATTTTGTTTTTATAGTGCTCATTCTTTTTCCTATATACACTCTTTCTCTGCTCTATGGGTCAAAAGAGGGCTTATGATAAATGATTTAGGCAAGAATCTAGTAGAGGTTCTCAACCTAACCAACCTCCTCTAGCCTTTGAGTTTGACATAGTATCTAGGAACTCCGAGAATTATGCTCCCTTTTCTAAGAGATTTGTTCGCTCGGGTAGACCTATTGACCTAGATTTTGTCATCCATTTCACTAACCATAGGTTTTTTACTCCCTTTATTGCCTAAGGGTGGGACTCTCTAATTACTGCTCCTGGTCCCACTAGAGAGAGCCTGGTTAGGGACTTTTATGCCAACGTCTACACCATCTAGCAATCTAACCCTATCACCCTAGTCAACTATGTTAACCATACTGGAGTGGCTATCACCCCTGCTATACTAGCTGAGCACCTAGGGATCCCCAATACTGGTGAGATTGTGACTAACACTCACTAATAGAATACTGAGCCTTACACTCCTAATGACTAGGTTGGGATTGTCTCTAGGGGTAACCATACTAGTGCCCTGTTCGCTTTGCTGTTGCACACTTTAGGGTAGTACCCAAGGTTGTACATCATATATCACTCATGAGATCATCCCAAGACCAGATCATAGATTTAACCTTACTTATATTGATATGTTTGTTATGATTTGTCTCTTAGAAAGCCATTCCCTTAACCTGCCTGTCCTAATCCTTCATACTATGGCCTCTACTTTTAGGCACTCTATGGTTTGTCTCCCATATGGTTATCTTATCACTAGACTTCTTAGGGATCTTAGAGTTGATCCTAGTATAGAAGCCGTCATGAACATACCTAGAAATTATGGTTACTATACCATGGACATCCTTTCGCACATGGGGTTTACTATTCACTAGAACAGTTATAAGCATGCTCAGAGGGATAGACCTGCTTCTTCTTAGAGACCATAGCCTCAGTGCACTCTAGCATGAGCTTCTTCTGATCAGGGTAGTGCAGCTAAACAACAGTCAACCCTAGTGGCATAGCCGACCAAGGTGAGTCCTCTCGAACTTCTTATGACATATAGATGCCTTGGCTCATCCAGAGCTCATGTCTATCTAGATGGAGGATAGACTACAGCGGATGGAGGACTGCCAATTTCAGCATCAGCAGTATGTGAAGGAGCAGATGGCCAAGATTTTCTCTCTTCTCTAGTATATGGTATTTGGTGCTCCTCCATTGGATACAACTACTCCACTACCTCCAGAGTCTTGACCTTTTTTTATCTTAGATGTTCTTTTTGAACATCTTCCCCTTTGGTTAGTATTTTTTATGATGCCAAAAGGGAGAGATCTGTAGATAGTGAATGTTTTCTTAGTTACTTCTCAGCTGTTTTAGCTAGCAGATGTATAGTTAGAGGTTTTACAGCTGATAAACATACAGTTCTTAACCTTTGGCCACATTGGTTTTTGGATGATGATTATTCTTCTTAGTATATTTATGATATATTGATTCACACATTGGCTTATTGTCTCTCTTATTGGACTATGGTTGATTTAATAATACTTTTTGCATTATCATTCATATAAGACTCATGACTTCATATCATTGCATCCTTTGAGTTAAAGCCCCTCTTATGTGCTCTCCTAATTTGATCTATTGAGGCATAAATTGTTTTTGTAAGGAGGAGAATTTTTGAAAAACACACACTTCAGTTGTGCTTAATTTTTTTCATCCACTAATTGTTTGTCATTGTCAAAAAGGGAGAGATTGTTGGATCTAGGGGTCCTAATCCATGTTTTAATGGTAATAAACAATTAGTGTGCAATTAACCTATCTTGGAAGTATTTATTTTAGGTCTCAAATTCAAAATTATGAAATTGCTTCAAAATCATGAATAAATGAGAGCAAGGAATTGAAACAAAGATCATAGGAGATTCTACAATGTAAATTTTATTTTCTTTATACTTTGTGAATCTCCATTGGTTGATTGTGTTGACTCAAGTCTACGTATTTTTAAAATTTCTTTATGCCATTGTTTTTACCTTTTTCTTAACCAAGAGGGAAAGAAATGAAATTTTCATTTTTGAGAAATGCAAAATTTGGTTTTGAAAATGTTTTTATTGAAAAGTTTATTGAATTAGCTTTCCAACAGTTCAAACAAATCGAAAATTCGAGTTTGAGATAAAAAAGTTATGAGTTTTTTAAGCTTTTATGCCTTTTAGTCTAGAGAGGACTTTAGCAGCCAAAGTAGAGGACTTCAACGGTCGAAGTCAAGTTTTTGGAACATTAGTTTTGGCGCCCCACTTTTGGTAGCCGAAATAAAGGGCTTCGATAGCCGAACCTGGGTTTCTGCAACTTGAAATAACGAGGTTTTAAGTGGTTGAACGATTATATTTGCATTTAATGCACCCTTAATAATCATTTTCTTACCAAAATTATAAATAGAGACCATTTATGACTGGAGGGAAGTTACAACAACTGGATTTTTGAGAATTTATTAAGTTTTAATGCTTTTTCTATTTTCTCTCTCTAGAACTTAAGCCATTTTTATTAATTTCTAAAGAGTTTATTTTTGAGCTATAATTATTGTGTTTTGAGATTGAGATTGAAGTTGTTGAGAATATTTATTATATCTAGAGTGTGTTAGAGCATTAAGTTGCTCTTGAGTGATAAGGGATTTATAAAAAAGTAAGGGTTTGCTCTTATGGCTTGTAAGGGGTTTGTTCTTCACCTAAAGAAGAAATATAAGTGGAGTTAACTCTTAAGAAGGGCCTTGAGGAGAGGAAGTAGACTTGAGATAACTGAACCTCTATAAATCTTTATGCTCACCATCTTTCATTTTTCTTTTCCCTGTGCATATTTTTTTATTAAACTCTCTTAGCCTCCAAAATTTTTTATTAAAACCTTATTCACCCCACCTTTTGGGTTGCTACAAGGGACAACCAGAGGTTTTGACTCAATGAATGCAATGACATGATGCTATAAGTCCTAAATGTATGATAATGCAAAAAGCATTGCTAGATCAATAACAATCCCATAAGAGAGACTATATATAAGCCAATATATGAATTAATATATCATAAAATAGCCACAAAAGAATAATCATCATCCAAAAAGTCAATATAGCCAATGACTGGCAACATCAAGTATACCAGCTATAAAAACCTACAGCTATACATCTGCTAACTAAAACATCCACGAAACTAAGAATACATCCACTAGCTACATATCTCTCCCTTTTGGCATCATCAAAATACTAACTAAAGGGGAAGATGAAGAAAAAGAACATCTAAGCATGAAGCAAAGAGAGAAGATCAAGAGTCTGGAGGTGGTGGAGCAGTTGGATTTGATGGAGGAAAACCAGAGACCATGTATTAGAGATGAGAGAAAATCTATGCCATCTGCTCCTCCATATGCTACTGATGGTGAAGCTGTCTATCATCCATTTGTTGCAGTCTGTCATCCATCTGGATTGATTTGAGCTCCAAGTGGGCCAGGGCATCATAAATGTCTTAGGAAGTCCAAGAGGGCTAGCTCTAGTCGGCTGTGCCACTAGGGCTTGCCATTGTTATAGCTGCATTGCCCTAATTTAAAGATACTCCCACTACTGTGCTCCGAGGCTATGGTCTCTGAGAAGATATTGATCTATCCAAACCTGGCATGCTCATACATGTCCTGGTTTATAGTGAACCCCACGTGTGGGAGAGTGTCCATGGTATAAAAACCATAGTCTCTCGGAATGGTCATGGCAACCTTTGTACTAGGATCAACCCTAAGAGCCCTAAGAAGTTTAGTGATTAGACGACCATAGGGGAGATAAGCAATACAGTGCCTAAGGGTAGAGGTCATGGTATGAATGATCAGAACTAGGAAGTTAAGGGGACGCCTCTCTAAAAGACAGGTCATAACAAATATATCAGTATAGGTAAGATTAGACCTATGACCTACTCGCAGGATAATCTCATGGGTGACTCTATGGTCTACAACCTTGGGTACTGCCCCAAGGTGAACTAACCTGGTCTGTGGGAGTGTAAGGCTCGATAATCCATTGGTGAGTATTAGACACAAACTACACCAACATTTGGGACCCTAAGTGCTAAACTAGGATAGCAAAGGAAATAATAAGCCTAGTTTGGTTAACAAAGCTAACTATAGTGGTAAGGTCTGAGTGTTGGATAGAGTGGAGGTTGGCATAAAACTCTCTAACAAGGGTCTCTCTAGTGGGACCAGGAATAGTGATAAGAGAGTCCCAACCTTAGTCAATAAAGGGAGCAAAAACTTCCATAGTTAATGAAATGAATGACAAAATCAGAGTCAATGGGTTTACCCGGGTGTACAAACTTCCTAGAAAAGGGAGCATATCTCTCAGAGTTCCCTATAATTATGGGACATATCTCTCAGAGTTCCCTGTAGTTAATGAAATGAATGACAAAATCAGAGTCAATGGGTTTACCCGGGTGTACAAACTTCCTAGAAAAGGGAGCATATCTCTCAGAGTTCCCTGTAATTATGGGAGACACAAAGGTTAGAGATGTTGGGGTTGACTGATGACCTCTACTAGACTCTCCATTATGTCATTTACTACAAGCCCTTTTTTGACCTATAGAGTAGAGAAAGAGTGCAGAGATAGAAACACTACACACAACAATCATAGGAAAGCCTTCTCTAAGTCAAAACATCACAGCACTTAGCTAAACACCAAAAATATATCCAAACCAAGTCACAAAGAGGCATAAAAATATGGCAAGGTAAAGTAAAGCAGAAAAGCATCTCAATTGTGAGCAATATAGCCACCAGTATGTATAAAAGAAGCAAACAAATAAATCTCAACAAAAAAATAAAGTCCAAAAGTTTTCCAAAGCATTCAGCGTTAGCTTAAATGTGTGTAAATTACCGCAATGGGTTAATATTAGATCATAGTAAAGCAACTCAAGGGAAAATGGAGTCAACTAAGAGAAAGAGGTGAAGAGTGACCACTTTTTGTAATGTGTGAAAGAAAAAAAAAATAGAATGTGTAGTCTTGAAAGAAAAACCTAATGAAATTTCTAATGTCATATGACAAGAAACAAAATAGTTAATAAAGGATCTAATTAACAAAGCATGGCATTTGGAAGATAAAGAGAATAAAAAATAGTATTTCAGTACATAGTAGCTTCTCATAACATTAACACAGCACAACTGATTTATAAAACATAAACATGGTAAGGTGCATATGTGAGACATCATATGGCAAAAAAATAGTACTTAGCAACATCTAGAAGTAGCACAGATTCATAAAATAGCCAACCATAAGATTA
Source organism: Hevea brasiliensis (assembly GCF_030052815.1). Taxonomy (NCBI): domain Eukaryota; kingdom Viridiplantae; phylum Streptophyta; class Magnoliopsida; order Malpighiales; family Euphorbiaceae; genus Hevea; species Hevea brasiliensis. The sequence continues at coordinate 3,342,125 of NC_079508.1, read as the reverse complement.
GTTTTCAACTCAAGCTAGGAAGTTTACATTTGAGTACAAAAAGTAATATCATTAAAATGGTTATTTGGTAGCTAAGCAAATATGCATGATTCACTTGATTTGAGTTGGGACATTGAGTATACTTGACCATAAAGGAGCATACAGTAAATAAAAAACATTAGCATGTTTAGGCAAAAGGTTCAACAAAACATTTCATGTAGATTTGGTGTTTAAAACTCAAATCATATAGTTAAACATGGTCACTTAACCCAACAAGAATGGAATGCTATTTAACACATAGACAAAAAACAATTCATTTATGCTATAGTTTCTATTATATTCAATAAACAAGTTTTCAAGACCTACAAAATTTTGATTAAACAATATTATGTCCATTTAATAGTAAAAATATAGAAGTAAAGGTTTAGCAACAAAGTTTCAAGGTAGTTGATTTAAAAAGAGTTTTTTCTTTTTTATGGAGCAAGAACCAAAAGATTAGCAAAGTATTCAAATATCAAGGTATGCATTTTGACACATCATACAAATATTATAGTTCTAAGTCAAGAGCAGTTAAGTTAAACAACCAAATAAATAACATTGTACAACGTTTAAACATATAGTTAAACAACTAATGTGCATTTTCACTAACTAAAGAAAGTTAAACTCAGATTAAAAAAAAAAAAGAAATATATAATCAACTATTCACAAAAGGCTTATTTAGCATAGAGATTAAAGGAAAAATTACTAGAAGAAAATGAGAAAACCCTAAAAAGATCAAACCAGTGCCCAAGATCCACATACAAGACTAAGGGATTTTACAAGCAACTCATTTAATAAGCATAAATATGAGATTTAAAATAAGAAATTAAAAAAAAAATGAAAAAGATGAGAAAACACCTAAGAATCACCAAAAACCAAATGTAAAACCCCAAAGAAAAATCCTTTGAAACTAGGTATAAAAGTGTTATTGGGGATGTAGAAAGTGAAGCTTTAGTAGGTTTCTTGAGGGATTTATGAACAAAACAAGGAAGAAAGAGAGAAATATGAAAAAAGAAAAGGAGAGAGCATGCCGGCGCATGAGAGAGAGAGAGAGAGGGTTTTGCGAAATGTTGAAGAAGAAGGAATTCAGGGTTTTTTAATACCCAAGTTCGGTAGCTAAAATAAAGATTTTCTACTGTCACAGCCAAAAAGCCCACTTTTTAAAAAAACATGTTTTAAGAGATTCGGATGTCGAAATCTAAGGTTTTGACTGCTACTTTTAATTCTGCCCAAAAGTAAAAAGGATTAAAATACTTCGACTGCCGAACTTGTTACTGCCTGAATTTTGAAAATTTACTTCCGAGGCCAAAAAAATTTGTAGAAACCTCATTTTTGAATAATTAAAACACTTTAATCATAAAAAATCCTTCCAAATAAAGACTTAAAACTTTGAAAATTTTGAAAGAGATTTATTTTAAGGTAAAAGGAATTTCATAAAAGTTTTGCTTATATAAAACAAATAAATAGTAAGATTCATAAAGCATACACAACAAGAATACATGTAGGCAATAAAAACAAGGCAAAATCAAGCATCATGCTCATCAAGCATACCCAACTCTCTCTTTATAAAATTAAACCTATCTTCACACAAGGGTTTTGTAAAGATATCAGCAAGTTGATTGTTTATATCAACAAACTCAAGAACAATACCATTTAACATATGATCATGAATGAAATGATGTCTTTATGTCTATATGCTTGTATCTAGAGTGTTGCATAGGGTTTTGGACAAGTTGATTGCAATTGTATTATCACATTTGATAGGAATGTGATTAAGAGACACTTTAAATTCTCTTAATTATTACTTAATCTAACGAATTTAGCTACAATAAAGACTCGCAACCACATATTCGGCTTCGACTGTAGAGAGTACAACCAAGTTTTATTTCTTGTTACACCAAGAAACTAAGGAATGTCCTAGGAGCTGATAAGTACCTGAGGTACTCTTCCTATCAAGGATGCTTCTGGCAAAGTTAGCATTTGAGTAGGAACACAAATCAAAAGATGCAAATTCTAGGATACCATAAACCTAAATGTAATGTGCCACTCAAGTATTTAAGAATGCTTTTAACAGCATGTAAATGAGACTCTTTAGGACATAATTAAAAACATATACATAAACAAACTGAAAACATAATATCTAGTCTACTATCCTTGAGGTATAGGAGACTACCGATCATACCTTTATAAAGCTTTTCATCAACTAGGTTTCCTTTTTCATCCTTGTCAAGCTTGGTGTTTGTGCTCATTGGAGTTTTATTTAGCTTATTATTCTCCATCCCAAACCTCTTAATCAATTCTTTAGTGTGCTTGGCTTGGTTGATGAAGATGCCATCCTTTGCTTGCTTGATTTGAAGCTCAAGGAAGAACTTGAGTTCTCTCATCATGCTCATCTCAAACTCACTCTTCATAGTGTTAGAAAACTTTTCACACAAATACTCATTAGTAGCACCAAATATAATATCCTTAACATATATTTGCATTACAAAGATGTCATTTTCATGATTTTTAACAAAAAGAGTTGTATCAACTTTTCCTTTTGAAAACCATTTTACAAAAGAAAGTTACTAAGCCTTTCACACCAAGCTCTAGGAGCTTATTTCAAACCATACAAGGCTTTAGTTAATTTGAAAACTTGATTTAGAAATTCATAATTTTTAAAAGTGGGAGGTTGCTCAATATATACCTCATTAAGAAAACCATTTAGAAGAGCACTTTTCGCATCTATTTGAAAAAAGTTTAAAATTCATATATGATGTATATGTAAGCAAGATTCTAATGGCCTCTAATATAACTACGGAGGTAAAGGTCTCATCATAATTAATGCCCTTCTTTTGTTTATAGCCTTTGGCTACTAACCTAGCTTTATTCCTAGTTATGTTGCCATCTTCATCTAAATTATTTCTAAACACCCATTTAGTGCCTATGGATGGATAATTCTTAGGCCTAGGAACTAAGGTCCAAACCTTGCTCCTTTCAAATTGGTTGAGTTCCTCTTGCATAGCAAGCACCTAACCTTCATCATTAATGGCCTCATTTATGGACTTAAGTTCTATTTGTGATATGAATGCGAGATTATTATAAATATTTCTAAAAGAGGATTTAGTTATTACCCCTTTTGATGTTTCACCAATAATTTAATTACGATGATCTTTCTAGAGGGTCCAATCCTTGGGCAAGTCTTATTGAACTCCTTGATATATAATTATTTGACCTTATTGCTTTTGGAGCTCAACCTCATCATCTCCCAAAGTCTTCAAGGGATCTTCCTTAAGTTGATCTTAATCCCCACTAGATTGCGGAACTTCAAGGGTTAACTTATTAAGTTTATCTACAACATCATCATAACAAGAAATATCCTTTTTAGGACCAAAGGGATTAGGTTTATCAAATACAACATGCATTGACTCATCAATAATTAAGGTTATCTTATTAAATACTCTATATGCTTTACTAAATGTAGAGTATCCTAAGAAGATACCATCATCAGTTTTGTAGCCAAACTTATCCAAATTATCCTTAGTATTTAGAATGAAGTACTTACAATCAAAAACTCTAAAATAGCCTACTTTAGGTTGCTTGTCATTTTATAGCTCACAAGGAGTTTTCTTTAAAATAGGTCTAATCAAAACTCTTTTTGAAATATAATAAGCCATATTGATTACTTCGGCCCAAAAATAAGTAAGCAATTTGTATTCATTTAACATAGTCCTCCCTATCTCTAAAAGAGTTCTATTTTTTCTTTCAACAATACCATTTTATTGGGGAGTCCTAAGAGATGAAAAATTGTGAATGATCCCTTTTGAGTCACAATATTTTTCAAATCTTTCATTTTCAAATTCTCTACCATGATCACTCATAATAGAAGAAATTTGAAAACCTTTTTCATTTTAAACCTTTTTTGAAAATCTTTCAAATACATCAAAACATTCATCCTTATAAGTAAGGAATGCAATCCAAGTATACCTATAGTAGTCATCAACAATGACAAATACATAACGTGTGCCACCTAAGCTAGTTAATCTAGTTGGGCCAAATAAATCCATAAGCAATAATTAAAGGGGTCTAGAAGTAGATACCTTATGAATTGGTTTGAATGACCTCTTGACTTGCTTACCCATTTGGCATGCATCACACACCTTGTCCTTTTAAAACTTGATCTTTGGAAGCCCACCAACTAGCACATCCTTATTCAAGTTTGCAAAAAGCTCCATGCTAGCATGTGTAAGCCTTCTATGCTAAGTCCAAGAGTCATTACTACTTGACACAAAATGCTTGATATCTTTTTTAGACATAGCATGCAAATCAATAACATAAATATTGTCAACTCTTTCACCAACAAACAACATTTTATTATCACACATTCTAGAAATGAAACTAGGCTTTGGTTCAAAGATAACTCTACAACCTTTAACACACAATTGACTAATACTAAGCAAATTATGCTTCAAGCCATCAACTAAAAGAACTTTATCAAGGATAAGAGAATTTTCCTTATCAATCTTACCTATCCCCATAATTTTAACTTTGTCATTATCACCAAAGGTTACTTGCCCACCTCCATCCTTCTTCTTAAGAGAAATGAAAAAGTTAGCATTTCCGGTCTTGTGCCTTGAACATCCACTATCTAGATACCATTTACTCTCAAGCTTTGATGATTTCAAGCACACTACCTAAAATAATTTAAACAACTTTAGGTACCCAAATGTACTTGGGTCCTTGGGGGTTAGTAGTTCCATTATTATCAAAGTCAAATATTCTAGCATATCTAAGATGGACTTTCCTAATAGCACACCTATAGTATATGTCACCAAATTTGCCACAATAGTGACAATGACCATTTAATCTTCTTGTTCTTAGTCTATATGCATAAGAGTGTGCATATGGTCTCATATGACCACTCTTTTTGTGTCCATTATGTGCATGTGAGCATGAAGTATTGTGAGTGTGATGATGGTTATGAGGCCTAGTAGTAAGTCCTCTATAAGAGTTTTGCCTAGATGAAAATTTCTTAGATGTAGATTGCCTATGAACATTTTATCTAGAAGCATGATGTAGATGTGGAGTCTTTCTAGGTGCATTACCACTAAATGTCTTTGGCTCTTACCTCTTGGAATTAGATACCTTTGGGTTAGACTATTGGGGGCTAGGCTCACTAAAACTAGTTGTTTTAACAAATATGGTCTTGGAAGGAGGTGCTTGTGCAAATTTGCTACATCCAAGTCCATACTTGATGCTGGGAGACCTTTGAGAGTCCAAAATGGCATTTAGTTGATCCTTCCCTTTAGTAAATTTAGAAAAAGAAATCTTTAGTTCAAGAATATCATTTTTTAACTTCTCATTTTTTAGTGAGAGCTCATTTAAGGATTTTTGCATATCATTGTCTGAAGGTTTAGTATCCTTAGATGAGGTTTGACTTTCCTTCCTTAAGCTAACTAGTTCACTTTACAAAAGCTTATTTTTCTTATGACTCAATTCTAGTTCATCTTTCATAACTTTAAGAGCATTAACAAGTTCATCATAAGAAAATTTAATAACATCATCACTTAGAGTTACCTCATTTAAGCTTTTCTCCATTGCCATGAAGCATATGTTGACAACTTCATCTCCAATCTCCTCATCTTTAGAGTCACTAGATTCATCCCATATTGCTTTGAGTGCCTTCTTCTTGAACTTCTTAGAAGGCTTCTTCAACTTGGGGCACTCAATTCTAATATGACCGGGCTGGCTGCATTCATAACATATGATGAGATCCTTTTTACTACTCTTACCCTTATCCTTCTTCAAGTTTCTCTTTGGAATGAGCTTCTTGTTTTGGAAGAGCATCTTCCTTATTTTTCTTATTACTAAAGCTAACTTTTCCTCATCAAACTCTTCATCTTCATCACTTGAGTTTTCGAAAGACACCTTAAAAGCAATGTTCTTCTTGGCTTTGTTTGGTTCCTCCACTTACTCTCTTTTGATTGTCATCTCATAGTCAATGAGATTTCCTAAAAGTTCATTAAGTTGTACCTTGCTTAAATCTTTGGAATCCTTGAGTGAAGTTACTTTTGGTAGCCACTTCTTAGGAAGACTCTTTAGAATCTTCTTTATAAGTTCTTTATTTATGAATGTCTTCCCAAGGGATTTGATTCCTCTAGTGATCTCCATTTATCTATCATACATTGACTTATGGTCTCATTCGATTTCATCTTGAATATTGAGTATTGATAGATTAGGGAATCAATCCTATTCTCCTTTACTTGACTTGTGCCCTCATGAGTAATTACCAAAACATCCCAAATCTCCTTTGCGGTAAACTTCATACATACTTTGTTGTACTCACTTCTACTAAGAGCACAAAACAAAACATGAATTACTTTGTCATTTAGAGCAACTATTCCCTTTTCTTACTCACTCCATTCAACCTTTAGTTTTACCATATATACACCATCGTCTACCTTGGTTGGGGTGAATGGTCCATTCTAAACAACATCATATAAGTCTACTCCTTTCGATTTGAGGAAATAATATATTCTATTTTTCTAATAAAGAAAGTCATTACCATCAAAGAAAGTGAGTCTTACCACTGACTAGCTCTGATACCACTTGTTGTCCCTTAAGCAACCCAAGAGAGTTGGGGGGGGGGGGAAGTGGTGAATTGGGTACGAATTAAGATTTCAAGGCTGAGAGGAATTTTTGAGAGAAAGCACAAGGAAGAGAGAAAAGTAGAAAGACATAAGAATTTATAGAGGTTAGGCTATCCCAAGCCTACGTCCTCTCTTCAAAACACTCCTTGAGAATTAACTCAACTACACTTCTTCTTTGGGTGAAGAACAAACTCCTTACAATAACCTCAAGAATGAATCCTTGCTCTTTTACAAACCCTCATCCCACAAGAGCAACTTAACGCTCTAGTACACTCTTAATACAATGATTACACTCAATAACCTCACTTTCATTCTCAAAACACAATAGAATTATAGCTCAAAATAAGCTCTTAAGAAATTGATTAAAATAGCTAAAGTTCTAGAGAGAGAAAGAGTAGAAGCACTTTAGAAATTAATAAATTCTCAAATAGAAGGTTGTTGTAACTTCCCTCCGGTCATAAATAGCCCTTATTTATAGTTTTAGTAAGAAAATGATTGTTGGGGGTGCATTAAATACAAAAATAGCTATTCAATCACTCAAACCCTGTTTTATTGAGTTTCAGAAACCTAGATTTAACTGCTAAAAGTTGGAGCGCCAAATCAGCAAGTTTAAAATATGACTTCGACTGTCGAAGTCCCCACTGGACTAAAACATGTAAAAGCTTCAAAACAACATAACTTTTACTCCAAAGTCAGATTTTTTATCTGTTTGAATCGTCAGAAAGCTAATTCCATAAATTTTCTAGCAAAAACATTTTCAAAAACTAATTTTGTATTTCTTAAAAATGAAAATTTTCATTTAACTTTCCTTTTGTCAAGAATTAGGTAAAGGGCAAGACATTAAGAAATATTTGGAAATAACTAAACTTAAGCCAACACAATTAATTAATTAATTGAGATTCATATGGTATAAAGAAAAATAAAAATTTACATTGTAGAGTCTTCCATGAGCTTTGCTTCAATTTCTTACTCTTATTCAATCTTGACTTTAGAAGCAATTTCATAATTTTGAATTTGAGATCTATAATTTAATACAAATACTTCCAAGGTAAATTAGTAGCATAATAATTATTTATTATCATCAAAACATGGATTAAGACCTCTAGGTCCAACAACTATCAAATAATTAAACACAAAATCTCAAATTATACTAATATAATTATTTTTGCATCTAATTAAATATTATTTTTATTTATATTTAGTGCAACAATTGAATTATTTTTTAGATATTCTCATTATAAATACATTAAGTTGTACTTGTAGCTATAACAAATTATTTACAAAATATATTTTATTTTCTATATATTTAATAAAAACAAAAAAATGCAACAATTTAATAAATATTTCTCATTTATAATTTTTATTTCCCAATAATTACAAAAAATATGTATATTAATTAAATTTTATTTTCTACTTTTTTTTTCAAAATTTATAAAAACTTTACAATTTAATAAATATAACACCAATAATTTCAAATTTAATATATATAACACAAATTTTCAATTTAATTAGTATAACACTATGATTTTCTATTTACTAAACATAACATTAAAACTTTCAAATCTTAATAAAAAAAGGGACAATATAAATTAATAAAAATATCAAATTCACTCTATCCTAATTTTATTTTCCAAAATTGTTAAAAAATTGATATTTATAGCACTAAAATTATCACAAAAAACTAAAATGTATATTAAAAAAAAATTTACTCAGTATACCAGCATATTGCCAAAAAATTTTTCATTTTTCAAACAATTATCACAACCTTAATAGTAGCACACTAAAATAATAAAATGTTACAATCATATCAACATACTAATTTATTTTTAACTAATCATCATATCTTACATATATTACATTGAATTTATCACATAATTTAACATATATGTTAATAAAATTATCAAAATCAAAATATTAAACAATATATCAGAACAACAATCACAAAAATAATTTACATTAAAGTTTAAAATTGTACCTTGATTGTAATAAAGCTTCTTAATGTGAAAATCCAATCACAGTGCAACTTCAAAACTCTGTATATGATATAAAAAAAAAATTATGCTTGATATAAAGAAAAAAAAATGGCATTCGAATAGAAAGGAAACTTGTATTCAAGATAAGGAAAACAACTTTGAAGAAAGTTTTTGCCTTTTAAAGCCAATTGAGCCATTCTCACTCACGGTTCATAGGAATGCGTGTGGGCAATACATCAAATTTCTAAAACACATTATTTTAATAATTAATTTGTATTTTTATCTGTGTCATACACTATTAAATATTTAAATAAAAAAGATTTATCATAAATAGAAATTGATATCACTATTTTATTTAAAACATGCAACAAAAAAGAAATACAAATGATGTAGATAAAATTAAAAGTAAGCATCTCAGAACATAGTTAAACATATTTGATTATATTAGATGCTTGTTTAGCACCTTGATAAAAAAAAAAAAAAAAACCACTTCATCAAAAAGATTTTCTACTCCATAGAAATAATTGCAATACATATTATCTGAAATTTGCATTACCTTAATTCCCTTTGCAGCCTGGTTCTTTTTCATTTCAATGACTTACATCATCTTGATATTGTTCTTGGATTTTTCCCTATAGATCTTGAACTTGTAAGATAAGAGAGAGAGCACCAGGTCTCTGATGCTTAAGTCAATCATTGGAACTAAGAGTAGAGTATAGAATTAATTAGAGAAAAAAGTGTACCTAACTGTGGAGGTTTGAGCTCTTCATATAGGCATCAGATAGAATCCTATTTAGATTAGGTGTGCTATGTTAAAGAAGTATAATTAAAGTAAGATTTGGAATCTCTAATTAGGTAGGATTTTTATCCTTAGTTTGATAGAGTTTGTATTGGATTAGGATTATATTATTTGGGTATTTTGGGGTGCTACTTTATCATTAGTCCTCCTTGAGTACAAATCTTTAGGTTTGATGACAAATGATGTATTACATGATAGAGCTCTAATTATATGAGAAAACCTTTTTTTTTCTTAGGCAAATCATTCCCTTAAAAATTTTTGCATATCAACGCCTTAAAAGTTGGAGGCAGATGAACGCCTTGAAGTTTTAGGATATATGCCTTGAGTTTTTTATAGGTGTATAATTGCCTGAAGCTTTTGGGCAAACAAATATATGCCTACTTAAGTCTTATCAGGCAGGCGAATATATGCCTTAAGTCTTCTGGGCAAGTGGATATGCGCCTTAAGTTCTTAGGAATGCGGATATATAGGTTAATTTTATGGGTAGGCGGATTATGCTTTAAGTTCTTGGGCAGGTGGATATATGTCTTAATTTCTTGGGCAGGCAAACATACGCTTTAATTTCATAGGTAGACATATATACACTTTAAATCTTCTTGGGCAAGCTGATGAGGAGTATATCTGCCTCAATTTCTTAGGTAAGTGGATATATGCCCTAAATCTTCTTGGACAGGCAGATATACACTTTAAGTCTTCTTAGGCAGGTGGATATATACCTTAATTTCTTGGGCAGGCAAATATACGCCTGAAGTCTTTAGTGCTTTGGTGGGCATTATGGTCTTTTGATTTTATCTACAATAATTCTTGTACAAATATTCTTGTCAAGATAATATATGCTGTGGATTTTTTTATCTTTCACTTAATAATATAATAGATCATGTGCATATTTCATATTTCAAATAGGTCTAAAATCTTTGTTCCAATTCTCATGCAAGAAAGATCCATCAGCATCACTCTCGCATAAACCATCCTCTTAGTCCTAGTACCACAAATAGATAAAAGAAGAAAAACTCGATAAATTGAGTTCAATTACTTACATCTATAGCAATATGTAAGGGACACGGTGACAATAACACATTAGTAAGATTATATTTAGAACTCATTCAACCTAAAAAAAAAAAAAACAACAGCGTAAAGCTTGTTACAAAACAAAAATCAATTGATTGAATGATGTTGGTGTCGATGAGGAGGAGGATGTGCTACTATCACTTATTTTTCATTTTCTTAATTTTTAAGTATTAAAAAGTATTTAAAAATATTAAAATATTATTTCTTAATGCTACATAAATTTATTTAAAAGGCATTGGTTATATATATATATATATATATATATATATATATATATATATATATATATATATATATATAAAAGAAATCAATAAGTGAAAACTAAAAAAGTACAGTTAATCTATAATCTATAATTTATAATATATATAAAGTATGAGAGGGGGGAGGGGGTTGTGAGATGTTGGTTTTGACTAAAATACTCATGATGATGTATTAATATGACAATAAAGGACTAATTTTATTTTAATGAACTAATAAAAGTTAAATTAATGATAAATAAAAGATAAATATAAGAAATTCCATTTAGGAAAAGAAAAAAATTGGCAACTAATCCTCATTCTTGGAACTCTTGAAGTCCTTCTTATTGGTGCTAATGGTCTTGTGATAGAAGTAGAAGCATGAATGACATAGTGTTCCTTCATATAGAGAAGTGTTGTGTGTAACTCTTGCGCAAAGTTGCATTGTTATTGATAGTTAGCTTCTGTGAATAGGAAAGAGGTTCAAATGATAGGGAATGAAATCTATATATTTCTATAACATTTTTAATGTGATTATTTCAAGCTATAGTCGGACGGAACTCTTGAAGTCCTTCTCGTTGGTGTTAAGAGTCTTGAAAACACTTATCTTCTCAATAAATCTAAATATATCTCGACCAAACTGGGGATATAGTAGAGCAATTTTTGAAGGAAATCAAGTATTAGATGCCTCAAATTCATTATAGGAATACATTGTGGCACTGCTTGGAAGACTTTCGGTTGTAGTCTTTTAGTTTCTTCAGTTAAATTTCATCAGGGGCATTTAACATAGATGTGCATATTTCCTTTGTTCATCTTATCTATTCATCTATGCATCCATGTGTCTATGCAGTGTTAGGCTTGGGACACTTCTCTTTGGCTTTAGGAGCATTTCTGCCAAACATTAGTCTTTAAGAACTGAGGATAAAGTCTTCCCATAATATGTTGTCATGATCTAAGTTTGCAATGCATTAATTAATTAATCAGATAAATATCCTAATTATTTTCAATTTTAAAATAAAAATTATTAAAATCATAATTATTTACTTTAACTAAAATAAACTAATTTATTAAATAGGTTAATACATGTCATATGGCCTAATGCAAAATTGAAAATTTTATTAAAATTATCGAAAATATATACGAAGATGCTGAGAATTGCAGGTTCATAATGAGTGAAGTTAATAAATATTTATAATCTTCTTTCTGTTATTTGATTTACATTTTTGTGCTGATCTTCATATATAATATTTTTTACATTGATCATTTTCCTTTTAGTTGAATTAATCGGTATGGTCTACCAGTGGAATGTTGTTTAGGTGTTCTTTTATCCTCATAATAATAATAACTGCATTCGTATGGTAAACATAATAAATTATTGTCGTAACTATGCCTTTAACCGGTGTGTAATTAGCCTTGCAGTGAAGTGTTGGAGCGTCTAATGCTTAATGATGGACATCGTATCATTTCCTTAAAATCTGCTACGCAAGAGAAAAGGTCTACAATTAGGGGTGTGCAAACGGTCGGTTTGGTTTCGAACAGAACCGAACCGATAAATCGAAAATTAAAAATTTTAAAAATCGAATCAAACCGATTAAGAAGAGAAAATCAAACCGAATCGAACTAATAAATATCGGTTCGGTTTGATTTTAAACCGATCAAACCGAAATTTATAAAATTTCATATTTTTAACAATAAATCTAAATAATAAAACATAAAAACAAAAAAAATTAGAAATCAAAACTCAAAAATCTTAAGGTTCGGTTTGATTTTCTTTGATTTTGGTTCGATTCGATTCGGTTCGATTCAGTTTGATTCGATTTTCTTTGATTTCCTATATATATTAATAATTTTGATTCGGTTCGATTTTTTTATTTTTTATAAAAATAACCAAACCGAATCGATTAACTGAAATTATCAAAATTATAAATCAAACCGAATCAATTGAATTTTAAAATTGAACTGATTGAACCAAATTGAATGGATTTAATTCAATTTTTCAGTTTAAACTGAAAACTGCTCTCCCCTATCTACAATTTTGTACAATGTTGACAAATAAAAATCTTACTAAGAAAGGGAGTGAAGCAGAATGGGATGAGAATTTTGTATATAATAAAATGTACCTATAATTATATAAAATAAAAATTTTAATTAATTTTAAACATTTTTTCAGCAAACCATTAAAATTTTAACGTGGAGTTTTATACCCACATTATAATTTTTTTTTCTACATGATAAATTGATAGTCATAAAATTTAATATAATAAATATTCATTCTTTCAGTCACGCTATTATTATTTTAATAACTTTATGTTATATTTACTCACACTAAAATCATTATGATATTAACTTAATAACTTTTATAATTTATTTTATAATTATATAGTATTTTATATTTTAATTGCTTGATGGTTTTCAATAACATAATTTTAATCATGTACATATGAAAATTGATAATGAGATAGAAAATAATAAATTTATAAAATTTATAATATTTTGAAGGAATTTTTTTAATTTAAATAAAGAAATCTTAAATTAATATGTGCATTGCAAAAAATAATATAATATATACATTCAAAGTAAAAATAATGTCACGACCCAACCTATGGGCCGGACCGGCACTAGGACCTGGGCCAGCCTAAAGCCCCTAAGGCTCGTAGTAAGCCTAACTATTCATTAACCCAACTCTAAGGTCTATTTGGGCCCAATTTCAAGAATTCAACCGGACAGAGTCCAGTCATAAAATGGACCTTTCAACGGGGAGTTTTTAACTCACCCGACCTGTAAACACAATATTTATCAATTGGGGAGTTTAGCTCACTCTCCACATACTCATAACAACATAAAATAAATGGGAGCTCTGCTCCCTTATCTAGTCCATCAACATGCATAGAATAATAAGTTTACAGGTCCAAAATAGCAATTTATATTACAGACCCAATTCACATGAATATTTCTAACACATGCGAAAATTCTAGAAGTTTATAAAATTACACAAACATAAATAGATGACCTGCGAGGGAGAAAAGCAGGTTAACCTCAAAAATATCCTCATGTGGCCTGTAAAAATATTGAACAAGAGTGAGCATTCGACTCAGAGAGTAAAATATCAATTTTAACCATAATCTCTATAACTATCTAAAACTAATGCATCCTGTAGAGTGAAATGCAACATCAGCAACAAATTCACATCATAATAGCAAAAAGGTAATTTGGAGCACTCACACACCCAGTAATATCAATCATAATATATGGGAGCTGATCCCCTATACAGCTCTCTTAAATCTAACCTGGTGCCAGCGAAGAACTCAAGCCGGACTTTCGCTTAATAAACCAAATCGGGATCCCAGCGAAGAACTCAAGCCGTGACTACCCCGAAGGACCGGGACCCAGCGAAGATCTCAAGCCGTGTTTACCCATCCTGTCTATAGTCCACACCACATCACACGCACGCTAACGCACGCACACTGCTCCAAATTACCACAACAACATCTATGGCACTTTAACAGTTATGAATGCAACATAAAACGTGCCTAGAGTTTAACTACATAGATACATACATATAAGTGATGCATGGACATGCTTGAACATATAATAATAGTGAAATTACAATTAAAATTAATATTTTACTCACAAACTTGACAGCAATCACTGTGGCGGCTGGGCGAAGGAAGAAGGTTGTCCCGGCTCATCTGACAATTACATTACAATTATTTAATACAATTGACTCAATACAAATCAAGAAAAGACCAAATGCATCCTAAGTCGTGCCAAAAATCCGGCAGAGTCTCCCCTATACCTAGGACCTACCCAACCTGCAAAAGGGCTCAAAACACACTTCTATATTCACAATCCATATATCCAAAACTCAATCACATCACACAGCCCCTCCTGGGCCCATCAAATCAATCATCCATCACAATATGTAAAATTTCAATTTAGTCCTTATAATTGATCATTTTTACAAAAATTGCCCAAACAAGCTCTAAAAATTCTAAAACTTTGTCCCGCGGTCCTTAGCAATATTACTAGACTATTTCAAAAAGAATCATAATTTTTTGAATTTTCACGAATATTTTATGAATTTTTAATCCTATTTAAGCACTAGAAAATTATGAAAAAGCAAGGTTCGGGTTTACCTTTGCCGATTCCGACTCCGCAGACACGCTCGGGACATCTGACAATGGTGGGATAGCCAAAACCTCGATTCAATTCGGAGACTTTTTTCGGTAGCCGGTCTGTCTGGCCGGAAATTCACAAACCCAGACAACTGTCGAATTTCCATGAATTGAAGATACCTACACGAAGCCCACAACACGGGGGTTAGTATATAAATTTTACGAAATTTTCTAAGCTCATTAAACGCTCGGAAAAACACTGCAAAGTTCCGTGGGATCCACCGAAAAACGGTGTCGAAAAAATTTGAAATTTATATCGCCGCTAAGCTCTCGATGAGTGGAGCGCTCTGGTACTCTCGGTTTTCTCGTGGGGTTCACGGTTTGCGAGAAATTTAGCCCAAAAGTCAAAATGGGCTAAAATTTCCCAGGCAAAAATTGAACAAACTGCTAGATGGATTTCGGTGTTCTTAGTGTCCATGGAAAGCTCTCGATGAGTAGATGGATTTAGATACAAGACCCGATTCGATTGGTGGCCGGATCGGTCGAATTTTGGCCGGGAAGACGAAAAGTTGTGCACGCGTAAGGGGGTGTTCGCGCGCGTTTTTCGGCCGCCTGGGGCATCGGCCGGCCGTGGGGAAGGGGTGGGCCGGTGCGCCGGCGAGCTGGGGTGACTGGGGAGGCGGCGGCGCGGCAAGGGGAGGAGGGAGGAGAGAGAAAACGGGAGAGGAAGAGAGAAGGAGAAACGGGCGTGGGAGAGGATGAAAAAGGAAGAAGAAGGCCGGTCCGATTCGACCGGTCAGATCTGGTCCAGTTCGATTCGGCCAGTTCGATTTAGAATACAAAATTTTGAATTTTTACTCTGCCTTGGGATCGAAAACGAGGTCCAAAAATTCCGAAAAAAAATTCCAGAAAACTCAGAAAATTCGTAGACTCCAAATATATTTTTAGTTTTGCCACGTGGTCTTTAAGTTAATTTTTAAAAATCATCAAAGTTTATATTTTTAGAAAATCGAACCCGATTTTTAAAATTCAAAAAATCTCAAATAATTTCTTAAAATTTAAATAAAATTAAAATATCAATATTACTCATAAAATACTAAATTTTAAAATTTTTAGGGTGTTACATTCTTTCCCCCTTACAGAAAATTCGTCCTCGAATTTTACATAAGGCAGAATAAAGTACATTATTATACATTGAACAGATAATGGTACTTGCTACGCATGTCCCGTTCTGACTCCCAGGTGCACTCTTCTACTGACTGGCTCCTCCACAAAACCTTAACCATAGGGATCTGTTTTGATCTTAGCTGTCTGGCTTGGTAGTCCACTATGGCTACAGGTTGCTCTTCAAATGTTAAGTTCTCTTTTAGCTCTATTACATCCGGTTGTAGTACATGAGAAGGGTCTGGAATGTATTTCCTGAGCATGGAGATGTGAAACACAGGATGAACGTGAGAAAGGTTGGGTGGTAGCTCCAGCGGTGAGCAAGCTGCTCCAACTCTATCAGTAACCTCAAAAGGTCCGATATACCGAGGTGCCAACTTGCCCTTCTTTCCAAATCTCATGACTCCCTTCATTGGAGAAACCTTCAGGAATACATAGTCGCCTATTGCAAACTCCACATCCCTCCGTCTTGGGTCTGCATAACTCTTCTGCCTACTGAAAGCTGTTTTTAATCGTTCCCTGATTAAATGAACTACCTCTGAAGTGTACTGCACTAGGTCTACATCATGCACCTTCACTTCTCCCATTTCCATCCAACACAGAGGAGACCTACACTTTCTTCCATATAGTGCCTCATAGGGTGCCATCCCTATGCTGGAATGGTAACTGTTGTTGTAGGCAAACTCCACCAAAGCTAGCTGATCATCCCATTGACCTCCAAAATCCAAAACACTCATGCGAAGCATGTCTTCCAGTGTTTGGATTGTCCTTTCGGACTGTCCGTCTGTCTGAGGGTGGAAGGCCGTACTGAAGTTCAACTGTGTGCCAAGTGCCTCCTGTAACTTTCTCCAAAATCGAAAAGTGAACTGGGGCCCTCTGTCAGATATTATGGAAGCAGGAACTCCATGCAATCTGACTATTTCTCGAATGTAAAGCCGAACATACTGTGCCACAGAATATGTAGTTTTCACAGGCAAGAAGTGAGCTGATTTGGTTAGCCGGTCTACAATTACCCATATCGAATCATATCCTCGCGTGGTACGAGACAACCCAGTCACAAAATTCATAGTAATCATTTCCCACTTCCATTCTGGGATAGGAAGCTCTTGCAGCTTCCTTGACGGTCTCTAGTGTTCAAACTTCACCTTCTGACAAGTCAAGCAATTGGACACGAAGTCTGCTATGTCTCTCTTCATGCCATTCCACCAATAGCTATCCTTCACATCATGGTACATCTTGGTGGAGCCTGGGTGGACATTGTACAGTGTATAGTGTGCCTCTTGCATGATTTCATTTCTGAGATTGTCCACATCGGGCACACATATCATAGAACCTTGCACTAGGGCGCCATAATTGGCAAATCCAAACTCACCACCTTCACCTTGTTGTACTCTTTTTATGATTTTCATTAATTGTTGGTCACTGTGCTGGGAAACTCTAACTCTGTCTCGCAAGTCTAGCCTCACTGAAAAATGAGCTAATAATACCCCCTCATCTGAAAGATCTAGGATTAAACCTTGATCCAACAACTCATGTACTTCTTGGATCAACGGTCTTTTCTCTGCTGAAATGTGCGCCAAACTGCCAGAAGATTTTCTGCTCAAAGTATCTGCTACTACATTGGCCTTCCCAGGGTGGTACTGGATGGTGCAATCATAGTCTTTCAGAAGCTCCATCCATCTCCTCTGTCTCAAGTTTAAGTCCCTCTGTTGGAAGATGTACTTCAAACTCTTGTGGTCGGTGCATATCTCGCACACTCCCCTTTAGGAATCTCTTCACCTTCATAGTTTCTGTAGCTACTGCTATAGGGGCATACCTGCTCAATTCCAGAAATTCTGTAGCATATTCATTTACAAACCTGCCATTCTGTCTTAAGGCCTCAAAGGCCCATTGCTTTTGGTCTCTGAAACTTTCTGGTACAAACCGGTTGATGAACAATTCCACAAACTGAGTCCACGACAAACCCTCCATCCGAGGTGATATGTAATCATTCATCCATTGTCTAGGCATAGGCCCCATGACATGCTGCATACACTCTATAAGTCTTCTATCAGTCAACTGCAATTCTATTCCTGCCTGTCAGCAGGAATCCAAAAACCAATATACATCGTCTGACACATCATAAGTACCAGGCACAAACTTCTTGAAATTTATTATCTGTTTGTAAGGTTCCCCTCTTGGTGCGGTGGACTGCTGCTGTTGTGGAGGGTAGACATGTCGATGGTTCTCTGCAACCCAGCTAGAGTAGTTGCCATTGGGTCCATGGGACCCTGTGCCATAAAAGATTGTTCCTGAACTGGTGGCAGCTGCTTTTCTACTTGAGCAGCTCTAGGCCTCTTACCCCGTCTCCTCAGGGCAGGCGCCTCATCCTGTCTGACACCTCGTTAGGCACATCTGGTTCTAGTGCAGTGGCAGCTCTCCTGCTTCTAAGCATTTTCCTGAAATTCAACAGCATTAGCCCACAAAATTCAAAACTGCATATTACATAGCTCTATAGACTCATGTTTACACATAATATATAAAGCAGAAACTAGAAGCAAAGATGACAATGCAAGACGAATGTGGACCCTATTTTCCGCATGTGACTCCTAGTAGACTCTTCCCAACACTTTAGACAAACAATCCCTAAGAATCTGGAGCCTAAGCTCTGATACCACATTTGTCACAACCCAACCTATGGGCCGAACCGGCACTAGGACCTGGGCCAGCCTAAAGCCCCCGAGGCCAGTAGTAAGCCTAACTATTCATTAACCCAACTCTAAGGCCTATTTGGGCCCAATTTCAAGAATTCAACCGGACAGAGTCCGACCATAAATTAGACCTTCAACGGGGAGTTTTTGACTCACCCGACCTGTAAACACAATATATATCAATTGGGGAGCTCAGCTCACCCTCCACATACTCATAACTACATAAAATAAATGGGAGCTCTGCTCCCTTATCCAGTCCATCAACATGCATAGAATAATAAGTTTACAGGTCCAAAATAGCAATTTATATTACAGACCCAATTCATATGAATATTTCTAACACATGTGGAAATTCTAGAAGTTTATAAAATTACACAAACATAAATAGATGACCTGCGAGGGAGAAAAGCAGGTTAACCTCAAAAAAATCCTCCTGTGGCCTGGAAAAATATTGAACAGGAGTGAGCGTTCGACTCAGAGAGTAAAATATCAATTTTAACCATAATCTCTATAACTATCTAAAACTAATGCATCCTGTGGAGTGAAATGCAACATCAGCAACAAATTCACATCATAATAGCAAAAAAGTAATTTGGAGCACTCACACACCCAGTAATATCAATCATAATATATGGGAGCTGATCCCCTATACACCTCTTTTAAATCCAACCTGGTGCCAGCGAAGAACTCAAGCCGGACTTTCACTTAATAAACCAAATCGGGGTCCCAGCGAAGAACTCAAGCCGTGACTACCCCGAAGGACCGGGTCCCAGCGAAGATCTCAAGCCGTGTCTACCCGTCCTATCCATAGTCCACACCACATCACATGCATGCCAACGAACGCACACTGCTCCAAATTACCACAACAACATCCATGGCACATTAACAGTTATGAATGCAACATAAAACGTGCCTAGAGTTTAACTACATAGATACATACATATAAGTGATGCATGGACATGCTTGAATATATAATAATAGTGAAATTACAATTAAAATTAATATTTTACTCACAAACTTGACAGCAATCACTGTGGCGGCTGGGCGGAGGAAGAAGGCTGTTCCGGCTCACCTGATAATTACATTACAATTATTTAATACAATTGACTCAATACAAATTAAGAAAAGACCAAATACGTCCTAAGTCGTGCCGAAAATCCGATAGAGTCTCCCCTATATCTAGGACCTACCCAACCTACAAAAGGGCTCAAAACACACTTCTATATTCACAATCCATATATCCACAACTCAATCACATCACACAGCCCCTCCTGGTCCCATCAAATCAATCATCCATCACAATATGTAAAATTTCAATTTAGTCCTTATAATTGATCATTTTTGCAAAAATTGCCCAAACAAGCTCTAAAAATTCTAAAACTTTGCCCCGCGGTCCTTAGCAATATTACTAGGCTATTACAAAAAGAATCATAATTTTCTGAACTTTCACGAATATTTTATGGATTTTTAATCATATTTAAGCACTAGAAAATTATGAAAAAGCAAGGTTCAGGTTTACCTTTGCCGATTCCAACTCCGGGGACGCGCTCGGGACGTCTAATAATGGTGGGGTAGCCAAAACCTCGATTCAATTCGGAGACTTTTTTCGGTAGCCGGTCTGTCTGACCGGAAATTCACAAACCCGGTCAACTGTCGAATTTCCGCGAATTGAAGATACCTACATGAAGCCCACAACACGGGGGTTAGTACATAAATTTTACAGAATTTTCTAAGCTCATTAAACTCTCGGAAAAATACTGCGAAGTTCCGTGGGACCCACCAAAAAACGGTATCAGAAAAATTTGAAATTTATATCCCCGCGAAGCTCTCGACGAGTGGAGTGCTCTGGTACTCTCGGTTTTCTTGTGGGGTTCACGGTTTGCGAGAAATTTAGCCCAAAAGTCAAAATGGGCTAAAACTTCCCGGGCAAAAATTGGACAAACCGCTCTATGGATTTCGGTGTTCTTGGTGTCTATGGAAAGCTCTCGACGAATAGATGGATTTAGACACAAGACCCGGTCCGATTGGTGGCCAGATCGGTCGGATTTCGGTCGGGAAGACGAAAAGTCGTGAGCGCGTAAGGGGGCGTTCGAGCGCGTTTTTTGCTGGGCGTCGTGGCCGTGGGGAAGGGTGGGGCGAGGTGGCGGCATGGGAGGGAGGAGGGAGGAGAGAGAAAACGGGAGAGGAAGAGAGGAGGAGAAACGCGTGCGGGAGAGGAAGAAAAAGGAAGAAGAAGGCCGGTCCGATCTGGTCTGGTTCGATTTGGCCAGTTCGATTTAGAATACAAAATTTTGAATTTTTACTCTGCCTTGGGACCGAAAACGAGGTCCAAAAATTCCGAAAAAAAATTTCAGAAAACTCAGAAAATTCGTAGACTCCAAATATATTTTTAGTTTTGCCACGTGGTCTTTAAATTAATTTTTAAAAATCATCAAAGTTTATATTTTCGGAAAATTGAACCCGATTTTTAAAATCTGAAAAATCTCAAATAATTTCTTAAAATTTAAATAAAATTAAAATATCAATATTACTCATAAAATACTAAAATTTAAAATTTTTGGGGTGTTACAAATAAAATTTTCTAAAAAAAACTTTAAAATAATATATGAATCGCTAACATATTTATAAAAGCAATATAATATGGACATTATTAATAATACAACATAAAAATGATTTAACCTTAAATTATATAAATATATATAAATAAAAGAAAAAAATTTTAAACTATATATATAGTAATTAAAATTAAAGAGGATGATTTAAAAAAATATAGCCATCTAATTTTATTTAGACTAACAAATTAAATGTAAATACATTTATAATAATTTGATGTTATAATAATGAAAAATTAAATTTAATTAATTTTAAAAATTAATATATTTTAATAATATCATATTTTAGATGAAAAATTAATAAAAAATTACATAAAAAAATTAGATACGAATACGCACAATAACGTCAAAACATAAAAAAAAAAAAAAACTATATATCAAAATACCCATTTTATTATATGCTGCAGGTTTATTAATGTGAAGACTAGCGCCACAGTCCGGTTTTGAATTGAAATCAAATTAAAATTAGTTCGGTCAAAATCAATCAAAATAGGAATTACTTTCAAATCAGACTTAAATCGTTTTTTTGCGGTTTAGTTCAGATTCATATTTTTTAAAAATTGTGAATTGACAGTTTCGAACCGAATTGAACCGACTATTTTAAACCAGATTAAACTAGCGATTTAAATTAAAAAAATTCAATAAATATGTTACCTCACTCTTAATTCATTTATATAAATCATTAATTCTCTACACAATTATTCTCTGCATTTTCTTCAATTCTTAATATTTTTTTAATTTTTCTCAAATTCTCTAAATAATTATTTTCTACATTCATTTTAATTTCCTATACTCTCTCAATTTTCCTACTTTATTATTTTATATACTTACTGAAATTTTCAATACTACCTCAATTACTTTTTTATTACTTTAAATTCTTAATAAAATTTTCAATACCCACTATTTTATTTTTTTTTCTCTTTAATACTTTTTAATTATCAATTATTATGTAGTTTAAAAACAAAAGCAAGTAATAGAACTAGAAATTTTTATTCCTCTAAATTTTAAAGGGATGTTTATGTAAAATTAACTTCATACACTTTTTACTAATTTCTTAAAAAAAAATAATTTCATCTCTAGTTTTTTAATCAGATTCAAGTATTTATTTATTAAATTTTTCTTAAAGATAAATTATTTTCTTTCTTTTTTTTCTTATTTTATTTTGATTGAAAAATTTTTAAGAAAAATTAAAATATTTTTACAAATATAACTTAAATTTTGAATCAATAAAATTTTTCTCTAATTTTTTTTATTTAAACTAACTTTAAACCATTCCTAAACCACCTCCAAATCGTCTTTTAAATTATTTTAAACCGTTCTTTTTCGAATCGCCTTTCAAATCATTTAAAACCAAAGCTTAAATCAGAATCGATAATTCAGGAATTATCTTTCAAATTATACCTTGTCAATTTGATTTAGATTCGTAATTTTATTGAATCTAAACAGTAACCCTAACCGGCGGTCCTCAACCGTGGCCATCTCGTGTGCCCGTCACTGAATCCTGTTCTCTCATTTAAGACGAAAATAAAAGACCATCTCATGCTCTTTACCTCCTCTCTGCCAATCTCTCACCAACGTCACCGGCCTTAATTCTGTGGTGATTGCCGCCGGAAACCACAATCCACCATCGGTACTTCTCTCTAATTGGGAGAGCTTGATTACTCATAATTTATTGATTTTAGTCTCCAACATGTTCGATGCCACTTTTCTCGGTGCGCTCGTGGGTTCCGTTTTGCTGAGATTATAAAGGTAAATTTCTTTTATTTTTCATTTGGGGTTTCGTTTCTTGCTTTGAATTGGATTTTAGTTGGGATTTAGTGATTATTTTTTTGTCTGCAAGTATATATTTAGATTTTTTTTTGTTTTTGGTTTGCTGTTTGATCTTTTTGAATTTTTCTTCCTATCATTTTGGTACAAGTGATTGTAAATTTGAATTCAAACCTGTCATTTCTTTTTCTTTTTTTTTTTTTTCTGATTAATGTTGATCATTTCAAATTTTTGGGCTTAATTTTCCCTCCATTGGAAAATTTGAGGTTATCATTCTTCCATTTCCCAAACAAAGGAAAATTAGTTTCTCCTCATATTTTCCATCACAATTTTCTTTCTGCTACTTTCTTTCATCTCAAACAGTGTAAATTGCTGCCATGCCCCCATCCCGTAACTATTCCTACTTGCATTAAATCCTCATTTGCATGGTGCTCATTATCATCTACATCAGTATTGATCAAAATTTGCTGTATTTTTATCTTAACATTTCTATGCAAGTTGTAGTTGTGGTAAGGTTTTTATATTATGTATAGTATTAGACAGCATTTTTTGATCTGTTCATTGCAGGATTTCTAGTTGATAATTGTCTTTTGGAAAAACAATGTTGTCTTTAAGGAACTTGAGACATGGGATCACTGCAGTTTCCCCTACAGTTTTTTTGCCCTTACTTGTCAACAATGGATACAATGCCACTCAGATTTTCAGACACCAGATTAGAGTTTCTTCAAGTCACAGGCCTGTCTGTGAGTTCATCAATTCCTCTTTGATCAACTTGTACTTGCCAATTGTTATTTTAGGAATGTCGGATGGCTTCTCTCGTCAAATGCATTCTTTATCAACTTTTGGTGGAGCTATCTTGGTCCAGGCTCGAGACCCAGCCAAACTAAGTATGGAAATAGAAAACGCTATTGATGATAATAGATTTAATGATGCCTGGAAGCTGTTTGAACAGCATATGCATATGGAAGGATTTCCACGAAAATCCATTGTAAATAAACTTCTAGCAAGATTTGCAGAAAGCATTGATGTTCAGTGGCTTGAGAAGGCTTATGGCTTGGTGGAACAGGCTGTTGAGGAAAGTAAACAGAATTTGTTGGAAAAAGAACCTCTGATATATCTCTCCTTTGGTCTTGCTAAATGTGGTTTATCAGTTCCAGCATCAACTATTATAAGAAGGTTGATAGAAATGGAACTATATCCTCCCGTGACTGCTTGGTCTGCAATTTTGGCCCACATGTCACAAACAGCTCCTGGAGCTTACCTTACTGCTGAGTTGATCCTTGAGATAGGTTACTTGTTCCAAGGTGGCAGGGTGGACCCGCGTAAGAAGAGCAATGCACCTTTGATTGCTATGAAGCCTAATACTACTTCTGTGAATATTGCTTTGGCTGGGTGTCTCTTGTTTGGGAAAACAAGGAAAGCTGAGCAGCTCCTTGATATGATGCCTCACATTCATATTAAAGTCGATGCAACTTTGTTGATAACAATGGCACATATATATGAGAGGAATGGGAGAAGAGAAGAACTCAAGAAGCTTAAGAGACATGTAGATGAAGCTTATAGTTTAAGCGATATTCAATTTCGGCAGTTCTATACTTGTTTACTACAATGCCAGTTGAAATTTGGGGACCTTGAATCTGCTTCCAACATGGTTTTGAAAATGCTTTGGAAAGCAAAGGAAGCACGCAACTCTTTTGCTGCAGCCACGCTTCTCATTCAAGATAACTGCGAGTCCTCTACAGGACAGTTTTCTCAGAAAAGTCTGAACCGCAGAGAACCAGATGGCTTAAAGAAAAATACATCAATTGGAGATTGTATGATTTCTTATAAAGAGTTCTTTAAAGATCGAAACTTTTTGAAACTTGAAGCAGAGGCAAAGGAGCTACTTGGTGCTTTGTTAGGAAAGTTGCAGACACAAGTTGAATTAATTACAACTGATCATGGTATTCTTCTGCCTACTGATAAAATTTATGTGAAACTGATCAAGGCATATTTAGAATCTGGCAAGACTAAGGAGTTGGTTGCCTTTCTCAACAAGGCCGAGAAAGAAGATTCCCCTGCTTCTAATGATGATTCAGTCTTAGTTCATGTCATTAATTCATGCATTTCACTTGGGTGGCTCGATCAGGCACATGACCTTCTTGATGAGATGCGTTTGGCCGGGGTTAGAACAAGTTCTTCTGTATATGCTTCCCTTTTAAAATCCTATTGTAAAGCTAGCAGAGCAGGAGAGGCTGCATCACTTCTACGAGATGCTCGTAGAGCAGGGATCCAACTAGACTCAAGCTGCTATGAGGCCTTGATTGAATCCCGAGTTCTGCAAAAAGATACTCATGGTGCCCTCCACCTGTTCAAGGAGGTGAAAGATGCTAAAATAAGTAGAGCTAGTCATCAGGAATTTGAGATGTTGGTTAAGGGATGTTCAGAGGGTGGTGAAACAGGGTTGATGACAAAGCTCTTGCGGGAAATCGAGGATGGGCAGACATTGGACTCTGGAGTTCATGACTGGAATAATGTAATCCATTTTTTCTGTAGAAAGAAATTGATGAAAGATGCAGAGAAGGCTTTGAAGAACATGAGGATCCTGGGGCATGCTCCAAATGCTCAGACTTTTCATTCTATGGTAACAGGCTATGCTGCTATTGGGGGGAAGTATGTGGAGGTGACAGAGCTATGGGGTGAAATGAAAGCTCTTGCTTCAGCCACCTCAATGTTGTTTGATCAGGAACTCCTGGATTCTGTACTTTATACATTTGTTAGAGGTGGATTTTTTGTTCGGGCAAATGAAGTTGTTGATATGATGGAGAAAGGGAACATGTTCATTGACAAGTACAAGTATCGAACCCTCTTCTTGAAGTACCATAAAACACTTCATAAGGGAAAAGCTCCCAAATTCCAGACAGAAGCACAACTAAAAAAGAGAGAAGCAGCATTAAGCTTCAAGAAGTGGGTGGGTTTGCAGTAAGGAAACTTTTCTTCCATGTCCTGCCCAGATGAAAATTTTTAAGTGGTGTTTGGTAGAGGGGAGTGGCATGCCATTCCCAGTAATGAGATAAACTGGGAAATCATTTCTCATGTTTGGCAGAAGGGTTATATTATATTCCCAGGAATGTTGTACTCCCTGAATTCTTGTATTCCTACTCAATATAGGCATGTGATACCTGCCAATCAGTTTGGGTATCTTACTTTTCGCATGGTATAATTCTAACAGAAGACAAAACTAACCCCTATTAATTCCTCTCAACAACTTTGCCTATCTTCTATGACTCTCAGCCAAGCCGCCTTGATTGCTTATTGTGGAAGGCAATCTGGCATCCACAATCAATGCTTGTTGCTTTCAATTTTCTCAGCTGCCTCCAAAACCAGTAAAATGGCGATGCGTAGCATCATTGAGCTGTATCTTATTTCAGGCATATCCATCTCTCTCTCTCTCTCTCTCTCTCACACACACACACATTTCTTGTTTGATTCTCGAGAAAATAAATTCAATAGTTGCTTGTTTTTCTCTTTTTTCTTTTTTATTTTATAATTTTTTTTCCTACTTGTGCTACTTATATTTGTGATCTGCTTTTCCTAGTTCAATTGATGTAAGTGATTGAATTTGAAGTTTAGAGTTTGAAATTTCAAATTTAATATTGGGAAAGATTAACTATATGGATCTATGGCTTTCTGGGGATAGTTTCTGTGACATGCATTGTGATGTTGAATCTTGTATATGTTCATTTGACTTGCACTATGTAGACTGTATCTCTGTGATCTTCTACCAACAAAAGCCTTCCCAGTTCCCATTATCTCAATAATCTTCTTAAGCTAGTATAATCTCTTACCAACAAATTAATTCACTGAAATAATGCTTATGATTATGGTTCTGAGTTTATTCATAAGCCTTTGTACTTAATACTGTAAAGGTGTTTTTATCATATTTATTATTTACACTTTTTGTTTAACAGAAACGACTTATCTCCCTATATTGAGAAAGAAGATGTTCATTATTCTGGTTTGCTCTCTTTCATTATTCTTCTTCTGTGGGGACCTTTTTATCGCTGCAAATACTAATGGGATGCCTGTTCTTGATCTACTGTCAAGCTGCTAGTTTATCTAAAGCGAAGTACAAATATTCAACTATGATAGGCTTCCTGAGATGAGCTTTTTGGTGTAAGATTGAAGTAACCTCACTTCTTAC
The DNA here is from genome assembly GCF_030052815.1 of Hevea brasiliensis. Classification (NCBI taxonomy): domain Eukaryota; kingdom Viridiplantae; phylum Streptophyta; class Magnoliopsida; order Malpighiales; family Euphorbiaceae; genus Hevea; species Hevea brasiliensis. The sequence continues at coordinate 3,314,871 of NC_079508.1, read as the reverse complement.
TGTGTAGAACATCTAAGCTAAGAATAAAGGAACCTCTGTCCATATCAGACATTGTTTTATATTGATCAGTGCAGATGTTATAATAAGATACTAAGGCTATAGGAAAGCAGATAAAAGATGGAGTAAGATTGATGGGGTGTAGTGCTGATCAGAGTAAATGGCCTATCCATCTGGAGGTAAATATTCTTTTAAAGGTTTTTGCTTCTCAATTCAATTTAAAATTTTAGATTCTAGTAATATGTTCCTTAATCTAAGTGATCATTTTATTTTTCTGTTCTCATCTTTTGGAATTTGAATTGTTACATTTTCTATTGTAATGTTGTTGCTGAGTAATGATGCTATCAAAATTTCAGCATGGAAGTGGGGCACTGTGGCACTACCTTGTCTTTGATTCCTGGTATCAAATTAAGGATACATTTTTCAAGATGATATTGTTGGACATTATTTTCTGATAATTGTTGACAACTCATTTTCCCCCATTGATTCAGTTCAAAAACAAGAGTCTTCCTCAACCACAATTGTTACGGCTAAAAGATTGGTTCTCAAAATAAAATTATAAAGTCCTTCATATAAAAGGAGACTTGAACCTTATCTCTTCACCTTCTCATAAGACCAGAAACAGCTCAACTCATCACTTCCATCCAATCCATTCTACTCATTTTTATTGCTAGTTCATCCATTCATGTCTCTTTCTTAAATCCAAATTTATGTAAAAAAAAAAATCATCTTTTCCAATGGGGAAATAGGATACCAAGGCTATAGGAAAGCAGATAAAAGATGAGTAAGATTGATGGGATATAGTGCTGATCAGACTTCAGAGTAAATGGCCTATTCATCTGGAGGTAAATATTTTTTGAAAGGCTTCTGCTTTTGTACTCAATTCAATTTAAAATTTTAGATTCTAGTAATGTGTTCCTTAATCTAAGTGATCATTTTATTTTTCTGTTCTCATTTTTCTATTGTAATGTTGTTGCTGAGTAATGATGCTATCAAAATTTCAGCATGGAAATGGTGCACTACCTTGTCCTTGATGCCTGTTACCAAATTAAGGGTACATTTTTCAAGATGACATTGTTGGACATTATTTTCTGATAATTGTGGACAACTCATTTTCCCCAAAGATTCACTTCAAAAACAAGAGTCTTCCTCAACTGCAATTATTACGACTAAAAGATTGGTTCTCAAAACACAGTTTATAAAGTCCAGCATATAGAAGGAGATTTAACCCTTATCTCTTTACCTTCCCATATGGCCATTTCATTGCTTTGCCTCCAGGGCACACAGTTGAAATTTTGTTTAGCCTACCATCCGCGAATGGATGGGCAAATGGAGGTCTTCTTGAGCTATACCATTGAATCCTATCTGCATTTTTTCTCCTCGGAGCAGCCTAAGCTATGGTTGAAGTGCTTGTGCTGGGCTGAGTATTGGTACAACACCTCCTTCTAAGGTGCTGTCTGCCAAACACCATTTGACCACCTCCCACCTCAGTTGTTTCTTGCATGGAGAGACACATGTTGAATCCGTGGCCCAAAATTTGGTTGATTGTGATGAAATTTTCTGCCTGCTGCAATTTAACCTCAACTGGGCACAACAACAGATGAAAAAAATTTGCTGATAAGCACTGGAGGGATGTCTAATTTGATATCGGTGTCAAGGTGTTTCTTGAGCTTCGTCCCCACTGCCAACAGTCCATGGCATGACGAGCCAATAAAAAATTGGTAGTGAAATATTTTGGTCGTTTCGAGATTGTGGGAAAATAGTTGTTGTTGCTTACAAATTGCGCCTGCACCAGCATCCAAGGTACACCCTGTTTTTCATGTTAAGAGAGTAATTGGCAATATTCGGTGGTGACCACTCTTCCTATAGATTTGGTGGCTAAAGACACTCATTGAGCCTGAAGCTATTTGCCAAACCAGCACTGTCCAGAAAGAGGGCCCATTTTAGCCCTGGGATAAGGCTAGTTTTCCTTGGGATGGCAACGGTGGGCATGCAGTAGCTAGTCCAAACCGTAGGACCTTTCAAGTATATTCTAGAAGAGCAAATGAAGGTAATGACAGAGAGGAGGTTGTTAGTGGTGCCAGTGGCATGTGAAGGGGTGCCAACAGCTGGATGAGTAGGAGAGAGAGAAAAAGTATAAATAAAGGGGTGTGGAAACAGCTTTGGCATGTCTTGAGAATTCGGTTAAGTGTCTTCTTTGTAAAGAAGGGGTTCTTTTCCTTGTTGGGGGAATCCTTTCCTGGTGGTTAGAGTCAGCCAATTCTTTCCTTCTTTGTTCTTTTACGGTTATCGTGTGGCATTGTAATTGAGATAGTGAGATAGTGAGATGAGATTTTTGTATTGTTCATTTAAAAATTAATAGCAATTCTGTTCCATCTTCTCATCTAGATTATTTTCTACCATCTGGGCTTTAAGATTCATGATGGGTTATAAAGCGGATCAAATATGAGAGAAGACTGTATTTAATACTGTTCATCGATTCATCACATGATTTTTATAATTTGGTTTTTCATTTCACAACATAAATATTTTTGTTCACACAATTAAAAAATAAAAATAAATTAAAAAAAAAAGAAACAGCCTGCAACGACTTCACAATCAAATTAAGCACCTTCTTATAGGACATATTATTTGGTTTGAAAATTTTAAAATCACGATCACATCATGCATGGATTGGTTCAAAAACAACTGTGGAATGATTAGCAATGTGCAAGCTGAATTGTCCTCCCTTTTCACTCACATCAATCTTCCTTGTCCCGGATGGAGCTTTCATCTCAAAGTTTGATACCAATTTCGCTATCACAAGCCCTAGAATTGGTAATGCTAGTATGATCCCCGGGCAGCTGCGTCTACCCATACCAAATGGCAAGTACCGAAAATCGACCTTTCCTCCGGCGACAGCTTCCGTGCCACATTCTTCTTCAAAAAATCGCTCTGGCCTGAACTCCTCCGGATTCTTCCACCATTGAGGGTTATTAGCTAACCACCATGCATTGACCACCACCTTGGATTCTCTAGGAATTGTAAAACCCCCTAATTTTGCTTCTTCAAGGTTCATATGTGGTACTAGCAAGGGAATTGGGGTATGCAACCTTAATGTCTCTTTTACTGTGGCCTGCAAGTAAGGTAATTCATGTAGGTTTGATTCTGTGACTGGATTTCCCTTTAGGACGGCTGAGATTTCGTCTCTGATCTTCCTTTGGACGGTTGGATTGTTCGCCAACTCAGCTATAGCCCACTCCATTGACCATAGTGTGGTCTCTATTGCTGCCACATTAATGTTCTCTACAATATATAACACATTTTCTTCGCTAATCTCTCCTTTCATTTGAGCATAAAGTATGTGATCTATTGCACAGTTTATTTGGTGTTTCTCTCCATTTGCAGCCATTATTTTCCTGTAAAATTAACAAAAATAAATCAAATTAGAATCTACAGGCATGAAATGTTATATAAAAAAGGGTGACTTAATTAGCCCAGAAAGTACTTCACACTTGTGGGCTTTTAGGGAGGGTTAATGCATGCAACTTTAAACTCTGCTCTTCTGAGATGTTTCCATGACTCGAATATGTGATCTCCATATCACAAGTGGAGTAACTTTCATTATATATGTAAGTTGGGTGCATTCTTTTGATTATATATGATATGAAATGAGCTATAATGCATACCTCCTTTTTTCCACAAAATAGTTGTTGAAGAAAGCTAATCTCCTTTGCTGCAAATCCTTGCACTTGTTCAAGTAGCCTCTTAAAAAAGGTCTAAGCAAAGGAATAAAATCTCCATAATTGTACTCAAAGCTTTGAGCCAACCGACTTCTCTCAGAATTAAACCTAGTAGCTTCAATGAACAAAGGGTCATCTTGAGACTGAAATCTTGCATCAAACATCATTCCATACATAATATTATATAGCATCAGCTGCAAACGTTTCCTGATGACAATCCCTTCACTTCTCATCTTCTCAGCATGTTTAAACAAGTCAGTCACCACAAGCTCCATTTCTTGCTCCCACATATTGCTATAATGTTGCACAACTTTGTTAGTGAAGAATGGTAGGGTCATAATTCTACGCATCTTTCTCCAATGATCACCATAGATTGTGAACACCATATCTTGACCATTGCCTGTGAAAATATCGAACACAACATTACGTGGTCGAGACCCGAATTCTACACCTTGTGTGTGTAGAACTTGGGTGGCTAGCTCAGGATCTGAAACCACTGCTAAATTTTTTGAACCAAGCTTTAGTAGGAATATGGGACCATAAGACTTTGACATGGAGGCTAGAAGACGGTGGTTAAGGTCATTCCCAACTTGGAGCCAATTCCCAAATATTGGGATTGAAATAGGGCCTGGAGGGAGGTTCCTTTGGTGACTCTTCTGTTGCTTAAACGAGTGTGCAATAAGAATTAGAGGGAGGATGAGTGAGAAATGTGCAAATTTGGTGAAAAATAATGCCACCACTGCTATAGCAATGAGAGAGCAAGATATTGAATTTGAAACAGGATGACCCATGTTGAGATTGAGAGAGAGAGAGAGAGAGAGAGAGAGAGAGAAATTATATGATTTTATGAGATGAAATGAAGGGGAGAAACGAATTTATAAGGAGTAGGGACAAGAGAGTTGGTGGAACGAGGGTAGGTGTCCAATGGTTTTTGAAGAGAATCAATGGGCTCTCTAAAATTCTAGGTAGGAATATGTTAATTTTGCATTTTCAAAGTCAAATGAATGTAACTTGTGGTAGTTGGTAGGTGTGTTGAGAAAAGATATGCATGCTTCATCAACCATTAGCTCAAATTTGTTTAATTTATGCTTTTTTTCTTTTTTTTTTTTTTAATCCTGCCATTGAAACTATTCACACTTTTTCAATCCATGCTTTTTATCTTTTGCCTAATTGATTAAAAAAACACAAACTTTCCTGATTTTAATAATTCTAAGTATTAGAGTTGTAAACAGCTCTTGGGTTCAAATCAAACTGAAAGAATAATAGAGAATCGAATTGAATCAATTCTCTTTTTAGGATTTAATTTGATTTTAGTTTTCATTAAAAATCAGACCGGAACTATACTAAAACTAAATTAAACCAAATGTATACAAAATCAAAATTAAATTGAAAATCAACTTTATATATGTATTTTTTTTCATACTTTTTTAATGTATTATATACTTTCAATATAATTATATATTTAAATGTAATTAAGATTATAATATATATATATATATATATATATATATATATATATATATATAAAATATTACCTTCTTTTTTATTTATCGATATTTTTTCAATAATTTTAATTATAAATACATTAAAACATTTTATCATTCTTAATTGTAAAGTAATATTATGTTATGTATATACTTAATTCATAATTATATACGTATCTTATAGTTAAAGATATATAATTAAAAAATATCTAAAAGGTATATCATGTTACTATTATATTATGTACAACAACAAAGACTTAGTTCTAAATATTATATAATATGATTAATTTTAAATTATATATAAATCTTATAGTTAAAGATTATATAATTTAAAAATAGGTAAAAGATATATTATATAATATATTGTGTATTAATGATCAACTTTAAAATTTAATTGATAAATCAAGTATGACTTTATATGAAAAAAAAATTATATAAAACTGTTTTTAAAATTAAGAACTGAATTAGAATCATATCGAACTGAATCAAAATAAAAAATTGAGAACTGAATTGAAATCGAAATTGAAAACTTAAAAAACCGAATTAGAATCATACTAAAATTTCAATTTAGTTATGATTTCTAAGTAAACTCGGAACCCAATCAGAATCGAACATTGTATTGGTACTAAAACGAATATATAAATTGACAATTAGAATTTTTTTTATTATTTTCTATTTAGTTTTTATACTTTTATTTTTATAACACATAAAGTCTTAGGTGAATAAATGCAAATTTTCACATAATATAATAAAAATAATAATGTTATTTTTATTTTTATTTTTATTTTTTATTTTTTACCTTTTCAGTTTTCACTCATTCTTTATTATTTCATGTATCATTTTTTTTAATTGTAACAATATTTTAAAATAGCATATTAATATTATTATAATTTCGTTTATTTTTTATGCACGTATATTTATTTATTCGATCCGTCGATTAGATAACTTCATATTTAATATATAAAATAAAAATTAAAATATTTAATAGATCGAAATAAAAGTTTTAGGCTGCACATTTAACTCAAATTACAAGACTAATTTATTTAATCGGCTCAAAATTAAGGATGAAAATTTTTAATTTTCCATAAGAATTTTATATCGCGCCAAACTAAATATATCATGTGCCAACGTGTTCATTTTCAATTATACAAGTATTTAAAAATAAAATAAAATAAAAGGATAAAATAAAATAAACATTAAATTTTAAAATAATTTACGATCAAATTTTATAGCAAAATTCACAAGTTAATCATTATTGGTTTTTTTAGTATGAATTTGGAAATTAAATTTAAATTTTATTAACAAATTAATCATTGCTTTTCAATTTGAAATAATTTAGTCCTTAATATTTTGTTCTATTAATAAATAGTTCATATATCTAAATTTTATATTTAATTAGTTATTTATTTTATATTTATAAAATTATATAAAATTATTTATTTAAATATAAAATTTAAAAGTAGGGATTATTATACTAATAAAACAAAAATTTAAGAACTATTTTGCTAATAAAAAACAAAAGTTCAATAGACTAAATTATTTTAAATTAAAAGATTTAACGGTTCAAATTTGATGTGGAAATTATTTTTAAATATAAATATATTCTAAATATGATTATATAATATTTAAATATGTCTTAAACCTTATTATAAACTACACTAATTTATTCCAAAAGAATTCGATTGAATTGAATATCTAAAAATATTTAACTTGTTGTTATCTCTAATGTCACTAAACATTTTAGATAAATTTCAAGTGGTAATTTTTTTATTTAGCCTAATCTTATTGGGCTTGATTGATTTCTCTAAAATATTCAACTTGAACTATATTTTATTTTATTTTATTTTATTTTATTTATTTTTAAGATGGCTAAGTGTTCCATTTCTCTAAAACATTCAACTTCGACATATATTTTATTTATTTTTTTTTTTAAGATGGCTAAATGTTTCAATTAAGTGAAGGCCTAATACAAGAGGAAGATCCTTAAAGGACCTCACTTGTGCTTGATCACACATAAACTAATCAATTGCTTAACCAAAAACTAAAAAGTAAGGGCTTGCTTTGCCACTTGGCGGGCAGCCCAATTACATTCTCTCCTCACGTGAACAGAAGAGCATGAATAAAATAAAGAGAAGGTATCAAGAATAACAGTCTCAATGACATGTTTGCAGTCACGTGAACTCGTGGTGACTTGTTCAAGGAGAAAACGACATCTAAACATCTTGTTGGAGGGGGCAACGACGTCACCTAAATAGTCTCATAGCCATAATTTGTAGGAGTGCATTGAAAAATTAAATCTTGAATTAATTCAGTTTGAGGGATTTGATTTAATTTTATATTATAAAAATTTTAATTCGTTTTAATTTTAAAAAAAAAAAAAAATTAAATCAAATTAAATAATAATTTTATATATTTAAATCGAATCAAATCAAATTGAATTGATTTTTAAATTAATTTATTTTTATGAGAAATTTATGAATTTAATTATATATATATATATAAATTATTTAATTTCATTGATTAATAGTTATTAGTTTCAAACAAAAGTCAAAATTAAATTAAATAATTAAAAATTAAGTCTAAATTAAAAAATTAATTAAAAATCAAAACCGATCAATTTAAACTGAACTGAACTAAAATAGAGCGATTTGATTCGATTTAATTTTTTAATCATTTCGGTTCTCACCCTTAATAATTCGCACGTCTCCTAAAAAAAAAAAATATATATATATATAATAAAAAGGATGCTAAAATTTAAATAGTGATATAATTATTATAATTAATAAAATTTATAAATTACACTTTATTAAACAATAATCAAGCTTTCATTATTTTTTTAATAAATTATATATTTTATTAATTTTGAATAATTATATATATATATATATATATATATATATATATATATATATAAAATGAAAAAGATGCTAAAATCTAAATAGTTATATTATTATTATAATTAATACAATTTATAAATTACACTTTATTAAACAATAATCAAGCTTTCACTATTTTTTTAATAAATTATATATTTTATTAATTTTGAATAATTATGAAAAACTTAATAAAAAATGTTTATACTACATTCAAGTCTAAACAACTTATTGAAAAGTCAGCTGTTAGCTGCCACTTATTTTGCATTTATTTAGGGCATTTGTTTAGGAATTTTTATGTGCATATTTGTTCTTACCTTTTGTTACATGATTCTGATACAATTTTGGTAGTTTAGCTTGATTAGGAACATATTTGTTAGCTGTAATTTTTATATATATCTTTGATTTCTGGGGCAATAAACATCAGAATTCTTGTTCCGAAATTTCTTAGTTCTTTTACATGGTATCAGAGCCATGGCTGATGAAAAGAAAAATGAGAGTTCTGGATCAGGGAAGAAAACTTCTAGTTCTTACACACTGAATTCGAATGACAACTCAGGTAACTTGATTACCCAAGTTCAGTTGAAGGGCGAGAATTAAGAAGAATGGGCGCGAGCTATGCGGACTGCATTGTGGGCCAAAAAGAAATATGGTTTTATTGATGGATCTGTCAAGCAACCAGCAGATGACTCACAGGAACTCGAAGATTGGTGGACGATTAACTCTATGCTGGTTTCTTAGGTGTTTAACACCATTGAACCGACGCTTCGCTCGACCATCTCTCACATGGAGAACGTAAAGGATCTGTGGGAGGATATTAAACAGAGGTTCTCGATTGGGAATGGTCCACGAATGCAGCAACTGAGATCAGATCTGGCGAATTGTAGGCAGGAAGGTCAACCGATTGTGTCCTATTTCTGAAGACTCAAAACGTTATGGGATGAAATAAACAACTAAGATCAGATACTAGTGTATATCTGTGCAGGCTGCAGATGCAATCTTACCATTGAATTGGAAAGAAAGCGTGAAGAAGAGAGAGTTCATCAGTTTTTAATGGGCTTGGATGAAGAAGGATACAGAACAGTGTGCTCTAATATTTTGAGCACTGAATCCTTGCCCAATTTGAATCGTGCCTATGCTATGGTTGTTCTGCAAGAGCGGGTGCGAACTATGACACGAACCAAGGAAGAAAGAGGCAATCCTATGAGTTTTGCAATTCGAGCAGGTAGTCAAAATTCGGGGGGGGGGGGGGGGGATAAAGACAAATCCTCAATTTGTTCTAATTACAACCGAGAGGGACATGATACTGAAAGTTGTTTCTAGCTAATAGGTTATCCAGAATGGTGGGGTAATAGACCACGTGGAACTTCTGCTGGACGAGGAGGTGGTCAAAAGTGTGGCAATGGAGCAGGACGTAGCAAGGGAGGAGTTGCTCGTGCCAACGCCACACAAGCAACTGGAGTTGATGGTGGGCGTGGAATTGTGACAGATTCAGATCGAAAGGGTCTTAGTGGATTAAATGAAAAGCAGTGGGCTGCTTTGCTGGGCATGTTGAATTCTTGTCAGAATGGTGGCAATGAGATGCTGACAGGTACACAGAGGATATTTCCTTGGATTATTAACACAGGAGCTTCCCATCATATGACAGGAACGTTGGCATTTTTGAGTGAATTGGGTGATATTGTACCATGCTCAGTCGGGTTACCTAATGGAGAAAAGACCTTGGCGGTGAAAGAAGGAATTGTGTTGCTTGGAGGAGACTTGAAATTACAACGAGTCCTTTATGTGCCAAATTTGAATTGCAATCTGATCTCTGTATTACAACTACTTAATGATTCAAATTTGGTTATTCAACTCATTAACAAAATTTGTGCTATATAGGACCTAAATTCGAGGAACCTGATTGGAGCGGGTGAGCAATGCGAGGGGCTGTACTTTCTCAAGGGAGTAACATCGGTACATGCTTGCAAGGTAGCTGATGTGGGGTCTTTTGAGCTTTGACATAAGAGAATGGGTCATCCTTCTTATAAGGTGGTAGAGTTAATTCCAGAAGCTAGTAGCATAGTTAGGAAAACTAATAAAACTTGTGAAGTTTGTTTTAGAGCAAAGCAAACAAGAGAGATTTTCTTTTCTAGTGACAATAAAGCTGATGGTTGTTTTAAATTGATACATTGTGATTTGTGGGGACCTTATAGAGTCCCAACTTCTTGTGGAGCAATTTACTTCTTAACAATTGTTGATGATTACTCTCGTGCTATTTGGATATATTTGCTGAATGGAAATAAGAAGTAGCTTGTGTTCTTAAGAAATTTGTTGTGATGGTTAAATGCCAATTTGAAAAAAATGTGAAAATTGTCAGAAGTGATAACAGAAGTGAATTTATGTGCTTGAAAGAATATTTTGATGAATAAGGGATGTTGCATCAGACTTCCTACGTAGGAACACCTTAACAAAATGGCTGAGTGGAAAGAAAACATCACCATATTCTTAATGTGGCAAGAGCCTTGCGTTTCCAAGTAAATTTACCCATAGAATTTTGGGGAGAATGTGTACTTGCAGCCGGGTATTTGATTAATACGACTCCATCTATGTTATTAAATGGTAAAACCCCATATGAGATGCTCTTTGGGAAAGTACCTTCTTACAAACACGTTCGGGTTTTCGATTGTTTGTGCTATGCGCATAATCTGAATCGGGATAAAGATAAATTTGGTAGTAGAAGTCGTAGGTGTGTTTTTGTTAGATATCCATTTGAAAAGAAGGGATGGAGATTGTATGATTTGGAAACTAAAGAATACTTTATATTAAGAGAGGTGGTATTCGTTGAAACAGAATTTCCATATGCAAATGAGAAAACAATGGGTGATGAACTCATTAAAAATGGAGTTGAAGAGTTGGGTGATGAAGTTGATGGTTTAGAGAACAACTTGGGAAAGGAGCACGATAAAAGTGTGGGTAGAGAAAGTGAGGTGAATCCTGAAACGGAAGAATTGATCCATGAAAACAGTGAGGGAGTGGATAGAGGTGAAGTTGTTGAAGAGCAACTAGGTAAGGGACAAAGGGCCAAGCAACCTAGTGTTCATTTGAAGGATTATATGACAAACGCCATCAAAACAAGCCCCTCGGTATGCTCACCTTCCCAATCTGATTCCTTAGGTACTCCTTACTCTATAGCACATTATATGGGTTATGATAAATTCTCTGCACAACCGATGTTTTTTGGCAGCCATTACTACAGGACATGAACCAAGCTCTTATGCAGAAGCAGTTAAGGATGAACGGTGGAGAGCGGCTATGAGAAAAGAAATACAGGCTTTGGAGGATAATGGTACATGGACAGTTGAAAATCTGCCATTTGGGAAGAAAGCAATAGGAAACAAGTGGGTATACAAAATTAAATACAATTCTGATGGAAGTGTTGAACAATACAAGGCGCGGTTAGTGATATTGGGAAATAATCAAGTTGAAGGCATAGATTATCAGGAGACTTTTGCTCGTACAGCAAAAATAGTTATTGTGCGCACCTTTCTTGCCGTTGCGGCTGCAAAGAATTGGGAACTCCATCAGATGGATGTCCAAAATGCTTTCTTACACGGTAATTTGGAGGAAGAGGTTTACATGAAGATGCTGCCTGGATTTGCTTCTCAATCACCAGGGAAGGTTTGTAAACTCCGGAAATCTCTATACGGTTTGCGGCAAGCACTTAGATGTTCGTTTGCGAAATTGGCTGCATCTCTGAAAGCTTATGGATTTCTGCAATCATATTCAGATTACTCTTTGTTCACTTTTCGAGCTGGGACTGTTCAATTGAATGTGCTTATTTATGTAGATGACCTTATTATCTCCAGCAATGATGTTTCCACTATACAAAAATTCAAGAACTATTTGAGTCGTTGCTTTCATATGAAAGACTTGGGGAAGCTGAAATTTTTCTTAGGGATTGAAGTAGCCAGAAACTCGAATGGTATTTTCTTGTCTCAACGTAAGTATGCGTTGGATGTAATTTCTGAAGTTGGATTACTGGGTTGCAAGCCGGCTGAAACTCCTCTTGAACAAAATCACAAGCTGGCCCTTACCGAGAGTGATGATGTGGATAACCCTGCTCAGTATAGGCGTCTGGTGGGACGGCTTATTTATCTAATAATAACTCGGCTCGAGTTATCTTATTGTGTGCATATTCTTGCTCTGTTCATACAACAACCGAAGAAAGCTCATTGGGAGGCAGCTGTTAGAGTTGTGCATTATTTGAAAGGAAATCCAAGTCAGGGTATACTACTGCATGCCAATTGTGATCTCAAATTGTCTGCTTACTGTGATTCTGATTGGGCTAGCTGTCCTTTGACGAGACCGTCTTTGACCAGTTATTTTGTTCTTTTGGGTGAATCCCCTATCTCGTGGAAGACTAAAAAGCAACAGGTAGTGTCTCGCTCATCCGCTGAAGTTGAATATCGGTCTATGAGTACTACAACTTGTGAACTTAAATGGTTGAAAGGATTATTGAATTCTCTTGGAGTGGCGCATACTGAAACTATGAATTTGTATTGTGATAGTCAGGCAGCTCTGCATATAGCTGCTAATCCTGTCTATCATGAATGTACCAAGCATATTGAAGTGGACTGTCATTTTATCCGTGATGAGATATTGAATGGTAACATTTGAACGGATTATGTACGTAGTTCAATGTAACCTGCGGATATCTTCACAAAGGATCAGTTTGACTTTCTTCTTCGCAATTTGGGCATTCGAGATCTCCATGCTCTAACTTGAGAGGGGGTATTGGAAAGGCAGCTGTTAGCTGCCACTTATTTTGCATTTATTTAGGGCATTTGTTTAGGAATTTTTTTGTGCATATCTATTCTTACCTTTTGTTGTATGATTCTGATACAATTTTGGTAGTTTAGCTTGATTAGAAACCTATTTGTTAGCTGTAATTTTTATATATATCTTTGATTTATGGGGCAATAAACATCATAATTCTTATTTCAAAATTTCTTAATTTTTTTACACAACTAATTTTAAAAAAAATATTTAGGTAATATAAATTTAAAAATATTTATATAAATAGATCACTCAAGCTTTTTGGGGCCACGACTTGCTAGCCCACATACTTTAAATTAAAAAGATTTTGCAATATATTTTACAATATTAACCTGATTAAAAACCTATTATATATTCTAAGAAACTATTATCAATTAATCTCTTATAGATTGAAGCATATAAAAACAAAAACTCAAACTCATTGAGGCATTTTATCAAACATGTCAAGGATGAAAATAAAAAGAAAAAAAAAACAGATTTTTAAAAAAAAATTGATATTAGAACAATAACAACAAAATAATTTATGAAAGGATTAACATCTAAAATTATGAAATATTTGAATCATAGCTAAAATGATTGAATTATTTTCTAGTTTACCATCTAAGATTACAAACTCAATTTACACATTATAGTTGAAAATTATGAGAATCAAGATTTAAGAATTGAATCAGAAAGGAAATTAATTAGTAAAAGAGAAATAACAAAGTATGTACCTTAATCGACAATAAATTCAATTCTTTAACTATGATAAATCCAAAGTTGAAAATAAAGGGTATAAAAATCTACACAAATTTTAAAACATGTATCATTTTAACTTTTTTTTTTTTGCTTCTTGTCATTTTTCATTATTCCTTTTTTTTTTTCCTTCTCTTTTTATATCTTTATCTTTAATATTTTTTATTTTTAAAATATTCTAAATCGATATTCATACTTTATAATATTTAGTTATTATTATTTTATTCACTTCTAAAATATTTTTTTAATATAATAATATCTCAACTCTATAAAATTATTATTATTATTATTATTATTATTATTATTATTATTATTATTATTATTATTATTATTATTATTTCAGAAAAGGTTAGAACTAAAAATACTAGGCTTTTCATTCAATCCATCTTTAGATACAAGCATATAAAGCTTATATAGTCTCGATAGACATGTAAAAGAAAGTGGTTACAAAAGTCAAACATATCTAACAAACTAAAATAAATTAACTGCTTCTGTTTAACCATCTAAGCTCAGTAACTCTGAGTTCTCTCTACTTCCCCCCCTGAAGTTGGATCATATGGTAGTGGCACCAGATTTAACTTGGATACAAAGTGATGATGCAGATCAATAGTAAGAGGCTTTGTAAGAATATCAACAAGCTGCAAATTAGAATAAACCTATGAAGGACTGATCAAACACTTTTGCAATTGATCTCTAACAATATGACAATTTATGTCAATGTGTTTAGTGTATGTGTAGTATGAAGTAATCAAAGTTATAATATAATCGTGATTACAATATATATTTGATTACGTTATTTAGTAACAAAAAAAAAATATAATCAAATAAAAATTACATAATGTAATCAAATAGCAATTACATAATGTAATCAATTATACTTACAGTAACGTAATGATCATTACATATAAAAATAGATGTAATCATGATTACTTATTTTGATTTTTTTTTTCATTTATTATCAATACTACTACTACCACTACCCGACTAGTACTGCTACTACCAACACTACCCCCACCCTATCATCATTACCACTACTACCACCACCACCACCATTTTGTTGCCACTATCGCAATCACCACCATCACCACTACCATCACTTCACCACCGCTATCACCACTTAGTCACTGTCACCTCTATCACCACTTGGCGATTACCACTATCACTACCTCACCTTGTCGCCACCACTATTTAATAACCGCTGTCACCACCATCACCACTACTACCAATCACTACAACTATTGCCACTTATTATTAATGTTCTATATAAATTGAATATTAAAATCAAAATTATCATTACATTGCACTACTTATATTTTTATTTTACAATCAAATATAAGAATATAACGATAATTACATTACAACTTTGATTGTATTGCATAATTAATTATATTGCATTATATTATGATCTACCAAATGTAACCTTAGTCCTTTCATGGAAAACAGGGTTAAAGGCCATATGAAAGGCTATTTTCTTATTACACTTCAAATTGATTGGCAACTGAATAGGGACCTGTAAATCTATGAGAATATAAGTCACCCAATATAGCTCACAAACAGTTGAGGTCATTACCCTATACTCTGCCTCAACAGAGGATTTGGAGACCATAGATTGCTTCTTGGTTTTCCATGAGATTAAAGAAGATCCAAGAAAAATGTAGAAATTTGTTAAAGCATTTCTTGAAAAAGAATAAGAAGCCCATTCTGCATCATAGTATGCAGTAAGTTGAAATTTATTGGAGACTAGAAAATATAACCCCTTTGAAGGAGAAGATTTCATACATCTCAATACATGTAATGTTGCCTTCCAATGAGGCTTATGAAGGGTAGCCATGAATTGACTGAGATGTTCTGTTGTATGACTAATATCAAGCCTAGTGATATTCACAAATAGTAGCCTGCCAATTAATTAGTCTTTTATAAGAATTAGAATTAGGAGGAATATCTCTATAATTGTGGTATAAATGGAACCCCTTTAAAAGAGGAAATGTAGCTTGCATTCAATTAGTCAAACCTTATGCTCTCACCTCAGAAACAAATTTCTTTTAGCTAATTATAGTACCATAAGCTAATCCTGCAACCTCCAACCTTAAGAAATACTGAAGATATCCCAAGTCCTTAAAGTGAATTTGGAATGAAGGGCATCTTTAACAAAGTTAATATCCATGGTAGAAGTGCCGGTGATAATCACATCATCAACATAAATCAATAAAGTCATGAAATGTTCTGAGCCAACTTTAGTAAAAAGGTAATAATCATGTTGAGATTGACCAAATCCCAAGACTTAAGAGACCTGCTGTAACAGCTTAAATCTAAACCATTATCGATGCTAGAACACTAGGAGGCATAAGGCCACCAAAACTTGTAGCAAGCTAGACTTTGATTATTTTATTTATACTTTTATATTATATGTTTATAAATATTTGAGTGAGACCCATTAATAGACTATCATAAGACATCATTTTGTGTGTTATTTCCCCAATTTACAAACGTATTCCACTTTCATTTCATAAAGCTCATCTCAAAGGCTTGGGCAAGGCTTTTTATCACATTTATTCGCATTCTTTCTTTTAAAGTTGGAATCTACGTAAATGGGTCTTTCCATCTTTTTAAACCATCATTGGCTACTTTGAAAGGATATAAAATAGAAAAATAGAAAGGCAAGACCGAAGCTGACAAAGGCAAAGGAAAATGTTTCCACTGCCAGAAGGATGGGCACTGGAAGAGGAACTGCCCATAGTATCTTACTTCTCTGAAGGACAAGAAAGATAAACCTTCAAAAGGTATGTCTATATCTTGTTATTTAGATTCTGATGATGCTCATAATTCATCTATAGCTTGGGTTTAAGATACTAGTACTAATTCTCACATTACTTTTGATATGCAGGAACTAGCAAGTAGTACCAGCTTACAGACACGAGATGTTAGACTCTGGATTGGCAATGGCTCAACTGTTGAAGCTTTAGCCATAGGATCTAAATCTTTGTACATGTATGGACATATTTTGTATTTAAATAATATTTTATATGTACCTGATGCTTTTAAGAATATCATATCTGTATCTAGTTTGACTAGAAATGGTCATGAATTTCAGTTCACAAATGATGTTTGCAATATTTATTTTGAAAATGAATATGTTGGCTCGGTTATATGCATGATAGACTTTATTATTTGGATAATAATGTTAAATACAAATCTAATGCAAGCAATCTAAATGAATGTAATGCCATGATGAAAATCAACTCAAGTTCAAAATATATTTGGCACTTAAGATTAGGTCATATTGCAGAAGATAGGATTGCAAAGAAGGAGAAAATGAGGATTTTATCCTCATTAGTTATCCTCATTAGGTTCTGAACCTACTCCAACTTGTGAATCCTGGCTTCAAGGCAAAATGACTCGATCACCTTTTGTAGGACAGGGGTTAAGAGCTGAAAATATTTTGGAATTTATACATAGTGATGTATGTGGTCCATTTAAAGAAATGGCTAAAGGCGGTTTTCATTATTTTATTACCTTTAATGATGATTAATTAAGGTTTGGGTATTTGTATTTGATGAAATACAAATATGAATCCTTTGAAAAGTTCAAAGAATTTAAATTTAAAGTAAAAAATCAAATAGAAAAAAGTATTAAAACTCTTCAATCAGATCGTGGAGGTGAATACTTAAGTATTGAATTTGATGAATACTTGAAAGAGCATGGCATTATCTCCCAGCTGACTCCTCCAGGAATGCCACAATTAAATGGTGTCTGAAAGGAGAAATCGTATCCTATTAGATATGATACGCAGTATGATGAGCTATACTGATATACCAGTCTCCTTTTGGGGATTTGCATTAGAATCAACTTTGCATATTCTGAATAGGATTCCATCAAAGTCAGTTTCTTCCACACCTTATGAGATATGACATAGAAGAAAATGAAGTCTTAAACATGTTAAGATTTAGGGTTGTCCAGCTTACATTAAAAAGCTAAAAACTGACAAATTGGAAACCAAATCAGAAAGAGGTCGATTTGTTGGGCATTCAAAAGAAAGTTTTGGATATTATTTTTATTTGCCTACATCACAAAAGGTTATGGTAAGTAGAGATGCCATATTTCTTGAACAATAGTTTATTCAAAAGGTGACAAAGGAAGGCAAATAGAGTTAGAATTAGAGAATTCTGACCAACTAACAAATCAGATAGATATAGATCTATCTAGTCAACCTATGCCAATTGATGAAACATCTACACTAATTCCTCGCAGATCAACCAGGATATCTCATCCATCAGAGAGATATGATTTTCTTTATGCAGATGAACAAGAGTTGTTTGCTCATGAAGAAATAGATCATGGAGATGATCCTTTTACCTATGAAGAAGCTATATTAGATATAGACTCTTCTTAATGGATTGAAGCTATGAAATCTGAAATTGATTCCATGCATAAGAACCAAGTTTGGGATCTTGTTGACCCACCTGAAGGTATTGTACCTATGGGAAATAAATGGGTTTTCAAGAAGAAGATTGATTCTGATGAAAAGGTTGAGACCTATAAGGCAAGGCTAGTAGCGAAAGGGTTTCGCCAGAGGCAAGGAATCGACTATGAGGAGACTTTCTCTCCTATTGCCATGCTTAAATCAATTATGATTTTATTAGCAATAGCTGCATATTATGATTGTGAGATTTGGCAGATGGATGTCACAATAACTTTTCTCAATGGAAACATTGATGAGAACATTTTCATGGAACAACCTAGGGGTTTTGAATCCTAAGATAGTTCCAAGGTGTGCAAGCTGAAACAATCCATTTATGGGTTGAAATAAGCTTTGAGGAGTTGGAACATCCATTTGATGAAGCCATTAAGTCATTTGGTTTTATAAAAAATGTGGATGAACCATGTGTATATAAGAAGGTTAGTGAAAGTGCTGTCACTTTTCTTGTCTTATATGTAGATGATATTTTATTGACAGGCAATGATATAGGTATGTTGACAACTGTCAAGGTATGGTTGTCAAATACATTCTCCATTAAAGACTTAGGGGAAGTAACCTATATTCTTGGTATTCGCATCTATAAAGATAGAGAAAAAAGAAAAATTAGTTTATCCCAAAGTCTATACTTGGAAAAGGTGTTAAAGAGGTTTAAAATGCTTGATTCCAAGAATATAGGTTACCAGTAAGACATGGTATCCATCTTTCTAAGGAAATGTCTCTAAAGACACCTGAAGAAAGAGATAAGATGGCCAGGATTCCATATGCTTTGGCTGTTGGAAGTTTGATGTATGCAATGTTGTGTACTAGGCTGGATATTGCATATTCTGTTAGTTTGACTAGCAGGTTTCAATCCAATCTAGGTTTGGAACACTGGATAGCTATCAAGAATATCCTTAAGTACTTGAGAAGAACTAAGGATTTATTCTTGATTTATGGAGGTAGCGACCAACAATTGGATGGTTACACTGATTCTGATTTTCAATCAGATATTGATGATAGAAAGTCTACCTCTGGTTTTGTGTTCATTTGTAATGGAGGTGCAGTCAGTTGGAAGAGTTCCAAACAGAGTACGACTGCTGATTCCATTACAGAGGCCAAGTACATTGCTGCATCAGATGCAACAAAAGAGGCTGTTTGGATAAAGAAGTTCGTGACAGAAATTACAGTAGTTCCTTTCATTGAGTCAGTAGTTCCTCTCTACTGTGACAACAATGGAGTGGTCATACAGGCTAAGGAACCCCAGTCTCACCAGAAATCCAAACACATAAAAAGGTGCTACCACATTATCAGAGAGATAGTTGGGCGAGGTGATGTAGCCATGCAGAAAATAGCATCAGCTAAAAATCCAGCTGATCCATTCACAAAGCCTATGTCACAAACTCAGTTAGACTGACATCTTGAGAAGATGGGTATAAGATATTATAATAAATGGCTCTAGTGCTAGTGGGAGATTGTTAGTAGTATGCCCTAGAGCATATCATTTTGTATGTATCTTGTGCATATTTTATTAATAAAAGGCAATTTTACTTTTCCGTTTACATAATTTATTTATGTGTAATTAAAAAGGTCCATTGATATTTTGTTAAAAATTCTATTCTTAAGTTGTTAAGAATATGAGTGACAGTATTTATAGGACAAAGTATCATAAATTGGTTCACAATCGAGGATACTTCACAAAGGACATGACTTATCTAGAAAGATTGTAATCATGTTTGTTCCCAAAGGTATTTATATGAGATATAAATAAGATGGAGTGGTGAGTCTCATGCCACATATCAAACATGTAGGCCGAACCAGTGACGCTTATGATAAGCACATGGAGTTTACTCTTGTCAATGCATTGTCATATATCATATCAGTGCATATAATCTTTAGACCTGAACTAACACAGTTATCTTGTATATAGGAGGTTTGAGTTTGATACTGCTTTCATACTCGTATTGTGAATGGGTATATGGGTATGTGTTAGCTCCTACTAGTTATAAATGGAGATAGGTGTTGATCAAGATGGAATCCATTACCCTATGTAAATAAGGATGAGATCCTATGTTCATTTAATTATTCTTGAATATTTAAGTTCATGACCAGGACAGAAAGATTTAGTCAGGAAAGAGTTTATGACAAGAAAATCTTATTAATCAAGAATTGAAATTGTAACACCCTCACTGTATCCATTCCGTACATTTTACTGTACCGGTGACCCGTGTCGGTCTGGACAATTAGAACATCTGGAAAAATATTTAAAATAAAGTAAGGAACCATAATTAACTCAAATATTAATCAGAAAAATTTTAGAAATAAAATACAACCAAGTTGAATGAACCGGTGCCCTAGCGATGGGTAACCCAGTGGGAAGTTGCGGTCTTCGCAACTAGAAGCCCTAGACCGGGACAAAATTCATAAATTAATTTTTGAGACTCTAGAGAAGAGTCATTGAGGTTTCTATGATATTAGAATGCCAAGAAAATGCTTAGAAAAAATTTTCAATCGGTACAGAGAATTTTGACTAAATAAGCTAAATGGAGGGCATTTTGGTCATTTCGCCTTCAGAGGTGATTTTTGGCCGACTTGTCCAGTTAAGTAAATAATTATTATGACATAAAATATGAATAAATATTGCTAAAAATTAAATTAAAAATGAGTAGAGGAGAAAGGAAAAGAAAATGAAAGAAAATGCCAATTATGACATCACATGATGTCACTAAAGTACTCCCACCCAATCACATTGTGACACATGTCCATAAACCACTTAAAAAGCATAAAATGGGTAGAAAATTTGAAGAAACCAATCTATTTCTTCGCTTTCCCATTTCCAGCTGTGACTCTCATCTTCCCTCTCCCTAACCCATTCCTCCATGAAAGCTTAAGGCAAGCTTGAGACAACCCACCAAATCACCTTTAAACCCTAACTTCTCTTCATGAAAAATTGTCCCTACCACTAGAGCAAGCCTTGGACAGCAATTTGAAGAGGAAAAAGAAAGGTTTTAGCAAGCTTGGGAGTAGCTCCAATAAGGTTAGTGACCAATCTCCTTCCATTCTTGTTTAATTCATGTTTATTAACATGAGATAAATGGAAATTGTAAGAAAAAAACAAAATAAAACTTATGTATATTCACCCCTATAATTTTGACAGCTTAGGGTGGTTAGGGTTTGATGAATTTACTTGAAGTAAAGTGTTTATGAGCTGCCCATAGCATGTGATGAGTGATTGAACATAGTTAAGTAAGTGAAATGCAAGAATTGTGCATGTATGAACATGAAAAAAAATTAGACACTTGAAAAATTCTAGGGTTTGCTCATGTGATGATTTTTTAACCTTGTAATGGTCAATTAGTGACCATTTGAATGTGTTTGAGGAGAAAATGAAGTGAGTTGTGCCTTGGTATTTGAGTTTGGGTGAGCTGCCTTAGCTGACCTGCAGGACTAGGTGTGAGCCCAGCAGGTTTAGGCAGTTATAAATGGAGTTGTAGATGTTCAATTGGTGCAAGACTAATTGGAAATGAAACTAGACACATAATGGCACAACTTTGGTGAAGAAACCCTGCCAAGAAAACTAAACCAAGTTGACCTAAAAATTGCCCTAATCCGAGTGACTTGCATTCTGCCTGGGCAAAATGACCAAATAAACAGTGTTTATTCATTTGGTCATAACTTAGTGTAGAAAGGTCCAATTCACTTGAAATTTTACCAGCAAAAAGTTGAGACATAGATATACAACTTTCATGAAGAACACAAATCTAAATTTTGACCATAACCTAGTCAAATTGCTAACTAACTTAGGTTACCAAATCTGGCAGAACCAGTTTTGCCCAGAATTTTAGATTCTGTCCAATCCGGCTAGTTATGGTTTTTAGGCCATAACTTGAGCTACAAAACTCCAAATGGAGTGATTTAAAAAAGGAAATGCAACTAGACACAATAAGAAACAACTTTCATGAACAAAATTTCGCCAAATTCCTACTGTACAAATGACCAATGGAACAGTAAACATGAGGCTTGAAATCTAAAAATTGTGAATAACTAACACTATGCTTTGAAATGGAATTGGCAACCAATGCCAATAACTTTAGAATGTAAAATGTGGTATGTTGGTGATATTTGAACCAATATACCTATTATCTATGAAAAAGTCAACATTTTAGTTGACTAATGAAATGAATAGTAACCTTACATATAAAGTACAAATATTTAAGAAATGACTTTGTAATATGCCCTAGTAGGCCTAATGTGATTGGTTTGGATAGGTTGGCATGCCAATAGGATTCTGATAGCAGTACTGCGTATGATGTATGGCTTCATTGCCATTCTGTGATGATAGCCTATGGCTATACTGATTTATGATGTTATACTTAGCTTTATGCCTTATTGCTCTTATGGCTTATTAGCCATTCTGTTTACACACCAAGAGACACATTGTGATTGATGGTGTGACGGCCCAAGGTACCTAGTACCCAGTGCTAGTTTACCCGTTTATCCAGTTCGGTCAATTTGTATAGGTTACTTGGGCATGAAAAAGTATAACTGTAATTGAACTGATTATTAAAGAAAATAAGGAAATGAAATATCAAGATAAAGATTAAGAGTGATTACAATAAAATATAAAGAAGCTAAAAAATCATCAAGAAAACAATTAAAAAAATGCATGAAGAAGTTAATATCATAAAATGTAATTAGCCTTCGACTAAACAATAAGTTAGTAAATATTCATTTCTTATGAACACAATAACTAGGAAATTTTATTTTTATTTGCATATTATATTTTCTTATATTATTGGCACCACTAAGCTTTATGCTTAGCGCTTCGCTTTTGCAATGCGTAGGTACTGAAGATTTGGACAGAGAGCCCAGTAGACCACAGACTGGGTAAGGCCGTTCACAGTTCTGCTTAGTGTCTGTGTCACCTCACAGGCTACAGTGCATTGGTAGGACACTAGGTCCCATTTTGTATTTTGTAATTTTTGTAAGTTTTGTAATTAAACTCTTATCTTATCATGTATATTTGAAACAAATGTAATATAATTTTGTATTAATGTAAGTATTTGTAACTTGTGATTATAAATAACATATGAGAATTTATTTATGATTTGAGCATGATGATGATGTGGAATGAATGAATGACAAATAGAGGAATTGTTAAGAAATTGTTGTAAATTGATGTGATACAAATGGAGTTTGAGAATGATTGGAAATTATTGGAAGTATTTTTCACAGGTTCCGAAGAACTGTTTTATCCAATTTTAGCCAGTACTCCGCCGAGTTTTCTATAAAATTTTTGAAACCCCTGTCGCAAGGTCTTTTGCGGTCGCCTGGACGAACCCTCACTGAAGTGGGAAAGAGTGAGGAGTCGCCACTTTAATTTTGAGGGAAATTAAAGAAAACCATTTACGAAAATAAATTAAAATGAAACCACTTGAAGAACAGAGATTCTCGGTTCGGGGTCCGTAAACGGGTGGGGAAGGTGTTAGGCACCTTAGATCAACTTAGATCAAGGAACCAGAGGTTGATTGATAGGAAATTTAAATGCAGGAAAATTAAAATCAACTTAGATCAAGGAACCAGAGGTTGATTGATAGGAAATTTAAATGCTAAAAAATTAAAATCAACTTAAATCAAGGAACCAGAGGTTGATTGACAGGAAATTTAAATGCAGGAAAATTAAAATCAACTTAGATCAAGGAACCAGAGGTTGATTGACAGGAAATTTAAATGTAGGAAAATTAAAATCAACTTAGATCAAGGAACCAGAGGTTGATTGACAGGAAATTTAAATGCAGGAAAATTAAAATCAACTTACAAAGCAAGTCTAATCCCGACAAGAGAAGTTCTTCCCCGATGAAGTGTCCTTAATAGGATCCCGAAGGCCAATGATTAATGGAGGATGAGTTACAAGACTTGACCTACGACCTCTTTTCTTCGGATGCCCTTTTTCTGTTCTTGACTTTCTTCTTATTTTGCGAAAAGCGCCCTTGCGGGTTTTCACTTTTCGTCCATTCGACTAGAAGCGCCCTTTCGGGTTTTCACCTCTAGTTTTTTTTTTTTTTAGGTCATTTCCTGCAAATCTCATAGCAAAGTACGTGAGGTTATCAATTTTCAAATTCTAATCTTATGGAAAAATTTTAACTGATTAATAGCGCATTAGATAAAGAGACTAAAGAAGGACAATATTAAAGAGTGAGTATAGGGAATGATAAATGCAAAGAGATAAACACAAATAAAGTATGACTTTATTATAGTTTTAAGAAATAAAGGTACAGTTTCAAAGAAAAAGGGTACAGGGATAGATCTCACATATTCCTTGTAGTTAGCTTTGAAGTCTCCTAACTGCCATTATTTCAAGTATTCTGAAGCCTCATGCCATGACGGTTTCTTTCCATTCTCGGTTTCATGCTCCTTTCCTTATTTCTCCCTTTTGGTTCTTGGGATGCCCTTTCGGGTTTTCACCCCTAGATTTTTTTTTGCTCGCTCTTTCAGGACGCCCTTTCGTGTTTTCATCCTTCACTCATTTTACAGAAAGCGCCTTTCGAGGGTTTTCGCCTTCTTTCACACATTTTGCTAAGAGCGCCCTTTCGGGTTTTCACCCATACCCATTTTTTTTTTTTTTCAGGCATAGTATCTCTTGACTGTGTCAGTATTCACAGGTCTTGGAAATTCTTCACCGTCCATGTGGGTCAAGATCAAAACCCCACCAGAAAATGCCTTTTTAACCACATAGGGTCCCTCGTAGGTTGGTGACCATTTACACCGGGGATCGTTTTGATTTGGAAGTACTTTCTTCAGGACTAGGTCCCCCGGTTGAAGTTCACGTGGGCGAACACCTTTGTTAAATGCCCTGGCCATTCTTCTTTGGTATAATTGCCCGTGACATGCCGCCGCTAGCCTCTTCTCATCTAGCAAATTTAATTGGTCCAACCTTGACTGGATCCATTCCGACTCATCAATCCCCGATTCTTTCAGAATTCTTAGAGAAGGAATTTTTACCTCAATAGGTAGTACAGCTTCCATCCCGTAAACTAGTGAGTATGGAGTTGCCCCAGTTGATGTCCTTACAGAAGTCCGGTATGCATGAAGGGCGTAGGGAAGCATATCATGCCAATCCTTATAAGTGACTGTCATTTTCCAGATTATTCTCTTGAGATTTTTGTTTGCGGCTTCCACTGCTCCATTCATCTGGGGATGGTATGGTGAGGAATTGAGATGTCGGATTTTGTATTGATCACATAATTTCTGAATCTTTGGACCATTCAAGTTCTTGGCGTTGTCAGTGATGATTTCATTGGGGAGGCCGTGCCGGCAGATGATATTATTTCTGAGGAATTTGAGAAATGTGTTTTGTGTAATGTGGGCATATGATGTCGCTTCGACCCATTTAGAAAAATAATCGATAGCCACCAGGATAAATCTATGCCCATTGGATGCCTTAGGGTTGATGGGACCAATCACATCGATGCCCCACATTGCGAAAGGCCATGGTGAAACGAGGTTGAACAAATGGTGAGGCGGAACATTTATCGGATCCGCGTAGATTTGACACTTATGGCACTTTCGGAAATACTCGACGCAGTCCTTTTCCATGGTGGTCCAAAAATATCCTCGTCTCATGATTTGCTTAGCCATCATATGCCCATTGGCATGGGTTGCACAGTTTCCCTCATGAGTCTCGAAAAGGATTCTCTTCGCCTCTTCTGCATCCACACATCTCAACAACTCGCCGTTGGAGCTTCTTTTGTATAAAATTTCTCCACTGGAGAAGTATCCCAATGCTAGTCTCCGAATCATCCTCTTTTCGTTTTTGCTTGCCCCTGAAGGGAATTCTCTGGTTCTGATGTAGAGCAAGATGTCATGGTACCAAGGTTTACCATCAGGTTCTTCTTCGATCATGAAGCAGTAAGCCGGCTCACTTCTTGCCTTAATCTTTAATACCTGAGTCGTCTGCCCTTTTTCCATTTGAGCCATAATAGTCACGGTGGCTAAGGCATTTGCAAATTAATTCTTGTCTCGACTAAGGTGAGTGAAAGAGATTTCTTCGAATTTCTTAATCAGCTCCAGTAAGTACTTCTGATATGGGATTAGCTTCGGATCCTTAGTTTGCCATTCTCCCTTGACTTGATAAATGATCAGGGCTGAGTCTCCATATACCTCCAACTTCCTGACTTTCATTTCGATGGCAGCTTGTAAACCCATCACACAAGCTTCGTATTCTGCGACATTGTTGGTGCAGTCAAATCTCAACTTGATAGCTATCGGAAAGTGCTTTCCATCCGAGGATACCAATACAGTTCCGATTCCATTACCAAACAAATTGAGAGCTCCGTCGAAATACATTTCCCATACATCAGCTGGCTCTTCTTCTCCGTAATCTACTTCGTTAATATGCTCATCAGGGAATTAAAAATCCAGAGCTTCATAATCTTGGATAGGGTTTTCTGCTAGGAGATCAGCGATCACTCTACCTTTCATTGCTTTCCGGGTCATATAGACAATGTCATATTGGGAGAGTATGACCTGCCATTTGGCTATCCTTCCTGACACAAATGGGCTTTCAAATACGTACTTAATAGGATCCATCCTGGAAATGAGCCATGTCTTGTGATTCAACATGTAGTGTTTGAGGCGATTTGCTGTCCAGGCTAATGCGCAGCAAGTTTTCTCTAGGAAAGAGTACCTTGACTCACAATCATTGAATTTTTTGCTCAGGTAATAAATAGCCCTCTCCTTTCGGCCGGTATCATCATGTTGCCCCAAAACACATCCCATTGAGTTTTGTTGGACTGCCATATACAGGATCAGAGGCCTTCCTGCCACTGGCGAAACCAATACTAGTGAGTTGGATAGGTACTGCTTGATTTTCTCGAAAGCCTCTTGACAAACTGAATCCCATTGAGTGGTGTTGTTCTTTCAGAGTAGTCTAAAAATAGGTTCAGCTTTGGCGGTGAGATTGGAAATAAACCTTGATATGTAGTTCAACTTTCCCAGGAAACTGCGCACCTCCCTTTCTGTTTTTGGGGATGGCATCTCTTGAATGGCTCGAACTTTGTCCGGATCAAATTCTATTCCCTTTTCGCTCACCATGAATCCCAACAATTTCCCAGATCTAGCTCCGAATATGCATTTGGCAGGGTTCAGTTTCAACTGATACTTCCTGAGTCTCTCGAATACTTTCCTCATCACCTGCACGTGGCTCTCTTCCCCCTTGGATTTGATGATCATATCATCCACGTACACATCCACTTCTTTGTGCATCATATCGTGGAATAATGAGACCATAGCGCATTGGTAGTTGGCACCAGCATTCTTTAACCCAAAAGGCATGACCCGATAGCAAAATACCCCCCATTGAGTGATAAAAGCAGTTTTCTCCTTATCTTTCTCATCCATTGGGATTTGATTGTACCCCGATGCCCCATCGATACATGAACACCTGCCCAATCACGCAGCATTGTCTACTAACACATCAATGTGAGGGAGAGGGAAATCATCTTTCAAGCTCGCTTTATTAAGATCCCTGTAATCAACGCACACCCTAACTCTCCCATCCTTCTTCATTACCGGGACAACGTTAGCTATCCATTGGGGATATTTGACTACTTCCAAAAACCCAGCATCATACTGTTTCTTGACCTCATCCCTAACTTTGAGCAGTGTGTCAGGATTCATTTTTCTTAGCTTCTGCTTTACTGGGATTGTCCCTGGAATTAGGGGAATTTTGTGCGTCACTATCTGGGGGTCCAAACCAATCATATCATCATAACTCCAAGAAAAGACGTCTAAGAATTCCTTGAGCAAACTGATCATATCTCCCAATTCTTCATTCTCCACAACCTTAAGTTCCCTTTTTACTTGTTCTGTGCCTAAGTTTATGGTGTGCGTTTCGTCTCCACAAGGCACTAGGGAAGGTTCATCCCTTTCATCCCTTTCTTTTGTGAGCTCCACCTCAGAATCACTTGAAGTAATGGCAGTTATGGGGATTTCAAAATTAACTAGAGGAATTTCTGAGTCTATTGAATTATTAAGTGTTAATTGATGAATGGTCCTGAATGAACGAAAATAGAATATATTATAAGGATGGAATTCAAATGGAAAGAAAAAAAAGAATTGGATAAAAATGCGCTATTAATTCATTAAGATTTATGACATAAGAAAAGGGTCCATTTACAATATTACACTTGCCACCATGGACAAAGTGATCAAGTGTGGATAACCAAAGGTACTTTACTCGAAATTAAGTACAGGGATGTCCTCTGCTGTCCAGTTGTCCAGTTTTTGCCCCTCAGCTATTGGCGAGACCAGGGCCTCATACAAGGAATCCAAGTGGATGACATCGATGGATGGTTCATCGGGTGATTCTCCAACCTCTGCCGGATTTTCAATGACCGGTTTAGTGAAGACTTCCGTGATTCTCGGGACTACCTTTATTCTCCCAATTTTCTGATCGAATCTCTGATCTCGAAGTCTGTTCCTCATCCAGAATCGCCCATCCATGAGGGCATCTTCCTCATAACCCAAACCACAACGGCCTACCTTCTGGATAGCCGGTATAGGTTCGACAATCCCTTGCAATGCAGTGCCTAGGCCTTTGCCCTCTTCATACCCATTCCTTGACATCACTTTGGCTACCATAGCCATAGCCCCTTCATTTCTTGAGATGGTTTCTTGTAATTCAAGGGCTTGGGAGGAGCTTTCCAACGACTCCTCAGCAGCTTCCACATAAGGAAGTGATTGTGGCTTGGTGACCAATATGGCTTCTTCCCCACTCACAGTGATGATTTTGCCGTCCATAATGTACTTTATCTTCTAATGCAAAGTTGAAGGAACGGCGTTCGCTGAATGGATCCAAGGCCTCCCCAACAACATAGTGTAGGCCGGTTCAATGTTCATCACTTGGAATGTGACGTTGAAGGTGCATGCGCCAATTTGGAGTGGCAAGTCGATGTCTCCCAGCACTTCTCTCCTTGTACCGTCAAAGGCTCTTACCACCATAGCACTTTGACGTATATTGGACCGGTCAATCGGCAGCCTGGCCAAGGTGGCACTAGGCAGTACATTGAGTGCGGATCCATTATCAATAAGGACCTTAGCCACTATGCAACCTTTACATTTTACCGTCACATGTAGAGCCTTAGTGTGTGTTAAGCCTGCAGGGTCTATCTCTTCTTCAAAAAAGGTGACAAAACTGGATGCCTGGATTTGTCCCACTATTTTCTCGAACTACCTCGGTGTGATGTCGGGGTTCACGAAGGCCTGATCCAGAATTTTCTGCAGGGCTTGACAATGCACCTCTGAGCTCAAAATCAACGATAATAGTGAAATTCGAGCAGGCGTTTTTCTTAACTGTTCCACCACATCATACTCACTTTGCTTCATTATTTGAAGCAGCAGCTCCTCTTCCTCTCTTGTTCCGGCAGGTTTTACTTCCTCCGTTTTCTCAACCTCCTCTTCTGTATTCTTTTGTGACTCTCCCATTTTTACTTTCCCTCTCTTCTTTTCTTTTTCTTCATGCCCGTAACATCTCCCACTTCGAGTTATAAACTCGACTTCTTGCTCAGGTGGCGAGGATTTTGTGGCAGTGACGGGCTGAGGATTAGCTTGGGGAGTAGTACTGCTGGTAGGTCCAGCATAAGTCATCTTAAAATGCTCATGAGGAGTGAAGCACGGTTTTGGAGGTGCCGAAGGTGAAGCAAGATTAGGAGCCGATGTACTGCTTGACGCTCCTTGGGTGAAAACTTGGAAGTTATAATTCCAAGGTATGGCATGGGTGTTTGTGACAGGGAGCTGAGGCGGGGTTCGTATGATTCTCACTGGAGGTGAGGATACCGGGGGTGAAAAAGTAAATCTGTGATTAGGGGTGGAGGCATTTTGGCCGAGTCGGGCTGTATTTACTCCTTTCTCCATTTTGGACCTTACCTGGCATCTCAGAACTTTGAGGGACAATAAGTTCTGGACCTCTCGCTTAAATTCTTCACAATTTTGCAGCTCATGCCCAGCTGCTCTTCCATGATAGGGGCATCCCGTTTCAATCCCATGTTCTGAGGCTTGAGGGTGGAGGTAACCTTCCCTTACTGCCATTCTAAAAATTTCCTCCAAGTGAAGAATCAGCTCGTCTACCTCTGGTGTCGACCCCCCTCTGTCTGACTCTATCATGTTTACACCATTGCCCGTATTATGATTGGGCAATGGGTTTGAGGTAACATTAGGGAGGGAACCATTTCCCTCAATCTTCAACCACCCATTCCTGATTAAAGCGTGCACTCTCCCTCTGAGTGCCCCACAGTTATCGTTTGAATGCCTTTGTGCCCCTCCATGATACTCACAATGGGCAGTGGCATCATACCACCTGG
This sequence comes from Hevea brasiliensis, assembly GCF_030052815.1. Lineage (NCBI taxonomy): Eukaryota > Viridiplantae > Streptophyta > Magnoliopsida > Malpighiales > Euphorbiaceae > Hevea > Hevea brasiliensis. The sequence continues at coordinate 3,284,430 of NC_079508.1, read as the reverse complement.
GGTATGGTGGCTGAATTAGGTCAAGGGGAACCGGTACTATCTGGTTTATACCGACGAGGTATCGATATATTTCGCTGAGTGGGAGGGGAAGGGGTGGATCAGGATTTCTTGGTGGTCTCGGGTTATTCTGAGGAGGTCTGGGTTGGGTAGGTGGAGGAGGCAGTCTGGGTTGGTAATTTGTAGGTGGTGAATACTGTTGGCGTGGGTGTGGATAATTTGAGAAAGGAGGTAGAATGTTTGTAATGGTTTGGCCATGAGGGGGAGGATATGGCCGGTAGTTATTTTGGGGAAGTGGGGAATAATTGTTCTGCCGAGTGATGGAATGCACATCACCCTCATTCTTTTTGCCAAAACTAGCAGCTTTCTTCGCAGGATTCTCAGTCAACTCCTGCAGTCGTCCCATCCTTAAATTAGCTTCTATCCTCTCGCCAGCTTGGATAATATCCGAGAAGCAGTTGGAAGTGTTTCCAATCATCAAATTGAAGTAAGAAGCCTTCAATGTCTCGATGAACAGGGAGCATAGTTCATTGTCGGTCACTGGAGGATATACTTCTGCAGCCTTCTCCCTCCATCTTTAGGCATATTCCTTGAAGCTTTCCCTGTCCCTCTGCACCAGGTTTTGGAGGTCCCTCCCTGTGGGGGCCACATCACAGTTAAATTTATACTGCTTCAAGAAGGCATCAGCTAAATCCTTCCAAGAGTGCAGTTTGCTCCTGTCCAACTGTATGCACCATCTCAGGGCTGCTCCGGAGAGGCTCTTGTGAAAGAAGTGGATGAGAAGTCTGTCATCTTCTGTCAAGGCAGACATTTTGGCAATGTAGGTTGCCAGGTGAATGCGGGGATCTGAGTTCCCGGTGTACTTGTCGAAATCCGGGACTTTGAATTTAGGTGACTTTGAATTTAGGTGGCACCACCACATCTGGCACCAATCTAAGTGATGCCACATTGATTGAACCATACATGTTCAGCCCCTACCTTTCCTCCAGAGCAGGCAGCTTCTCATTTTCCCTGGTCTTACTTTCTCCTCCTACTGCATGAAATGCTCCCCAAGTTGGGAGATGAGGGGTGGAGTGAACTGGAGGAATTAGTATTGAAGGGTATGGGTCGGCATTTGAGACGGCTGGGTAATGGGAGAAAGGTAGGTCATTATTTATGGTAGCCGGATTGACAGTGATTGTCGGATCTGGGATAGGTGACTGAAAGGTAAAAGAGGTTGAAGCCTGATGAGGATCCATTGTTGTAGGTGGTGGGGGAGGTAGTGGTAAGTTAGGTTCTGAAGCGGGTTTATTTTGGGACATCTCCCTCATTAGTCTCATGAGTTCTGAGACCTGGTTTTTCAGCTCGGACACTTGCCCTTGTAGGTTCTGTACTTGTTCCTGGTATTCCATTATCTTCTTTGTTCGTGATCTTGTTAAGTACACTCATTTGGGTTGAACCGTGTGCCTGGTCAGACTTGCTTTGTTTGAAGCAATATTGATTTTTTGTAGGGAAATAAAAAAAAAGCTTTTAATGAATTTTGAATTTCGTAAAAAAAACTAAAGGTCCTGATTCGGACAAAGGATACAGTGGCATTTGGGAGCCAAAATGAAATCTGTAGAAGGATGGTTGCATCAATTTTATCATGGCATCATTCGATAGTCTGACTGTGAATGACTGGATTGAATGCGCATCTATGATACCTGTCCATATGGCACATCCAATTTTTCGCATAACCCTAGCGAGGGTGTTCCTACGGGAGTTATACTATTCATTCACAATTTTGCTAAACAATGGCCCAAAAAGTATTCCATTAACTGAATATTTTATACACAGCATTCTTTACATCGGCCTAGGCTCAGGGAGGTTCTTTATAACGAGATGACATTTTCTGAGATACTCATACAACCTTTCTTCTTGTCGGGCAGGGTTGAACACTTTCAGAGCATACTCGGATTCAGGTAGGAGTTCTTGTTTTCCCCATGCTATCGTTCTTTCCAGCTAGTCAACATTCTCTTTTAGCTCTTGATAGAGAGCGGCTTGTCTTTCTTTTTCCTTTTTTTCCTTAGCACATTCTTTCAGAATATCGTTGATAAGCAGTGCCTGTTCCTTTAGTTCAAGCTTCTTCTTTTTTCTTTCTTATTTATATTCTTCCATGAGTATCTCTTGGTATTTCATTTTTTCCTGAAGCTTGCTATTCTGTACTTCTATTTCTTTTACTACAGCTTGGAGAGAGCTTTTTTCCTTTTCCCACCGTGCCTCTTGCTGTTCGAAGCCTATCTTTTCGGTCCTTGCCTCTTCCCTGAGCCTTCTCACTTTTCTTTTAAGGTTCTGCTATTGATCCTCCAACTGTTTTATTTGTTCTTGCAGTTGCGAGTTTTCGGTGTTTGCCTTTTGTAAGGAATCGGCCAAATGATTACTAGCTTCTTCTGATAGGACGTTTCGGCGAGGGTCGCTGTCTTCGAATTTTGTTGGATCTGCAGTCAAGTGTTCTTGATCCCTGTCAGCCCTCCATTTAAGATAATCGCCCGTGGCACTCGGGCCTTTAGGCAACCTCTCCATCAGAGTGATGTTTTCCCAAGATTTGCGAGCTATTTTCAACCCTTCCTCTTCCTTGAGCTCATGGTAGAAATGACCTTGGTGGTATTCTTCAATGTCGATTCTGAACTGTGTTGAGCCGAATTGTCTCATTACTAATGCCGGAGTATAACTTGTGTATCCAGTTACTTCGATTAGGGATACTGATTGATTATCCCCCGTGCCGACCAAAATGGATTGACCCGACGTCCATAATTTCCTCCAGCAGTAGTCATGGCTGTTGAAGCTCATCCTTCGGGCTGATTACTAATCGGGTCATTTTCTCGATGAGAGGCTAGCCAAGGTACCAAGTCAATCCCTTCGTCTCCATAGGACACATATGACTGATAATCCAGAGATGCAACAATTAAGAACAACACTTAATGGATCCCTTGCCTTGTTGTCTGCAATAAGTAAGAGTTAAGAAAGTCTCGGCAAGAATTGTTGGTACTGGATTGACCTTCTATTTCTCTACTGCCCAGAACATTTCCACAACACTGCAGGTTATGATTCCGGAAGGTCCAGGGAACAAGATCAGGCCATAGATTGCTAAAACGAGCATTAATGAGGCTTGATCCCACTGTCCATCTTGGATGTTTTGATCCAACCACTTCTTGAGATAAGTCCAATACCATCCATGCGTGTTCCCTTTGACAGTTTCCCTCGCCTTTGCTTCTTCTGGTGGAATCCCCAGCATATGTGCAAATCGTTTCCAGGTCTGCCTATGCTCGAGGTGTAAGTAAATCCGATTCTGCGCCGCATAAGGAATTTCTAGCAATGCTTGATATTCTTCCATAGTGGGAGCAGTATCGATATCATTGAAAGAGAACACCCCATACTTAGGATTCCAAACTGATAGCATGGCCTTTAATGCCGGGACTTGAACTTTAACTCGCATCAAGGTTGCAATCCTCCCATATCTCTTATCGAATTGTGCTTTGACCTGATCGGGAAATGACTTCCAACCATTAGCCAAACCCTCAAGACTGTTCATTCTGACTTCAATCTTGCTTATGTCCAATGGAGGTAATGAGCTAGTATAACTTTGTGGGGGCACTGAACTATGAGACGGTTTAGGCCATGGTTTAGTATTATGTTCTGGTCTAAGAGCTTCTCCTGCCGACCGACTCGAGGATGCCATGTTAAAAATGATGCTTATCCTTTTACAGAGCTTATTTCGGTGATGCCTGCAGGAAAAACTTGTTAGCAGGATAAATTCAGGTAATCTTGAATTATACTGTTGGCAGAGTGACACCTACACATTTATCAAAGTAGGAAAGTGTGTAGGTTTTCTTAACAGTATGATTCAAGATTACCCTAAAAAATAAAGACTAAATAAAACACAAACAGAATAGGGTAAGAGTAAGTATGCCCCTTTTGTCCTAAAATAAGGAGAGTCCTAGTACCGGCTAGGTACTACTTGATTGGATAGTTCTATCTTATAAGGTAGCTTGCTACGGCTTCCAGCTGTCGTGATAGTTTAGCTCAAGGTCTAATTTTCTAAAAGCCAAAGGTTCCCAAATTGCCCCTACTATAAACAGTAGAGCCCCATTCTATCCCCCATGATACTGTCGGGAAAGTTCCATGGGTATCACAGTGAATAGAACGAGTTTCAATTTGAGCAGAAGCCTTCACGGATACTAACGGGGTAAAACCCATGGGTACCGCTACATGACTCCCTCCTACTTTCCTAAAAGGGTAAGAAAGCCCGAGCGTAGGGCTGAAGTGTGTGAGGACATCGTGGGAGTGTTCAGTGTGTGAAGGGACACCTTTACCTCTTCCCACTATGGGGAAATTTTCTCTTTTTTTTTTTCTTTTAAACGGAGAGCGCTGTAGGAAGTAAAACAAGCAAGACAAGCAAAACAGTTAGCAGGAATAACAATAATTAACATATAAAATTTTGCGGAGTGAGCCCACCTAACTATGATTTGATCGCAAAATTAAATCTACTTTTGGACCTCTGGACCAGGGTTAAGTCAAAACTCCCCAGCGGAGTCGCCGAGCTGTCGTAAGGTGTTTTGCGGTCACCTGGACGAACCCTCACCGAAGTGGGAAAGAGTGAGGAGTCGCCACTTTAATTTTGAGGGAAATTAAAGAAAACCATTTATGAAAATAAATTAAAATGAAACCACTTCAAGAACAAAGATTCTCGGTTCGGGGTCCGTAAACGGGTGGGGAAGGTGTTAGGCACCCCACCTCATCCCTCAATGAGGGTAAGCAGATTTAACTTCACATTCTTTATAAATTGGAATTAATAGTTAGGAGCGTTCGAATGGAAATGTTAATCCTTTTGACAAAAAGGAATATTTGATTTTTCACCAATCCGGATTACCCAGATACATAAATAAATGAGACAATCTTAGTGAATTGCCGTTGCGTATTATTTTTGTTTTGGGAGAAATCATTTTATATATTTGTTAAAATTTGATTTGGGAATCGAATAAGAACTCTCCTTCGATCACCTTTAAATATTTATGAAAATTTTGGTACTCTCCTCCGATCTCTTTTAAATATTTATTAAAATTTTTAGGTGAGAACCGGATAAGAACTCTCCTCCGACCTCTTTTAAATATTTATTAAAATTTTAGGTGAGAATCGGATAAGAACTCTCCTCCGATCTCTTTTAAATATTTGTTGAAATTTTGGATTGAGAATCAGATAAGAACTCTCCTCCGATCTCTTTTAAATATTTGTTAAAATTTTAGATTGAGAATCGGATAAGAACTCTCCTCCGATCTCTTTTAGTGGGAGTCGGATAAGGACTTTTCCGACCTCTCGAAATTTGATTACAGTTACACCTCGTAAGAGCCTAGGACTAAGGGTTCTGGCATTCAAAGATGCCGGGGATCGGAATAAGGCTTCTTTTAACTCATTGGTACCTTGTGACTGGACAGGGGATACCAAACTGAATTTTCCGACCTCCTATGTGGTCACCTTACCAGTACCTTTTGATACCCGATCTATTCCATTTATTTATCTAAGGTTCGGTTTTACTCTGCCTTGTGACGTCTTACCCAATTGTCTTTTGTGTTATTCTAGTGATTCGGCCTTACTATTTTCCTGACTTATTATTCAGACCTTTCATTATTTTAAAGAAACGCTTAAGATGCAATTACCTACATTTTATCCAACTACTTATACGCTACTCGAGACTATAACTCGTGTATTTAGAAGTAACAAAGATTAACAAAAGAATGGGCTAATTAACAAAGAAGTAAACTCGAGAATGACCTTCTTCACATTTTATAACGCAGTATAAACTTGGTGAAAATTACAAACATAAAAATAAAGGAAATACGTAAAATAAAACGAGCCCTTGATAAAGCAGAGATATAAGCACTCACCTGTAGGGAGCCGAATCTACTGAACTAACTACAGAATCACAAAACGTAATAGGACTGCGGGCTGATAGCATGAGGGCTAAGGCTCGCCTTGAAATGAAGGATGATTCACTAAAATGCAATCGGGTCAAAATAATGACTGAGTTTAAATGAAGTTGAGCTTGGACAATGGGAGTGGAAATAAAGATAACAAAGAACTGAAAACGAGAGCGCCACAGGATTAATGAACGAACTGAAAATAAAGAGTTTCAGTATTCAAAAATCCCTTTTGCAAGAAAATGCTTCAGAAAACTAGTTTCAAAAGTTTTTCTTATGAAAGCTTAAAAAATAGCGGAGTAACGAACTGAATTAAGTTTCAGAGTTCTTCCGCTATAGTCACCACCCTTTTTCTTTTTTCTTTTTTGAACAGTTTTCATGCAGGTATTTATAGGAACCGGGTGCTCCCCATGAAGGGTTAGGATTTGTTTTGAGGGAGATGGAGGGTTAAGATTTTAAAGGACATGATCTGAGGCTCAGGAATTAAAGAGAATCAGAATGGACGGTTGAGATCCCTTCCGAAATATTTGTCCTTTCTCTCTTCTAATCTGACGGCCCAAAATTTTCTTGTCAAGAGCGATCCGAGGGCTAAGAGTGAAAGGCGCTGGTCTTGTCGTCTTCTTCTTTGATCCAAGGGCTCCAAGCTCGTCCTTACAAGTAAGATCAATGGTGGAGATTAGGATGTACAGCGCTGTCATGACATACTCTGGCGCATGTCAGTAATGTGGGCGATTCTGGGGCATGCGGTGGAGATTTCGTCTGCGACGCTTTAACTACCTCGGCCCTGATTATGACGATAGTCATCAGAAGTTGTCTTATTCTTTTTGTCTTCCGACCTCCCCTCCCTTCCAATCTTTTCAACATGATCCTTTTCTGATCTCTCATACCAGGCTCCTCTCTTCTGATCTCTCCTGCTCCGGTCTTTTCCTCTTTCTGGTTCGGTTCAGTCAAAGCATTTATTCCTTCGATTTTCGAGGCATCCGCTTCGTTTTCTGCTTGCAATAAATGCTCAAATTTTCCCTATATATACCTTCAACCGGGAAGCCCTTCCTCATTTGACTTTCTCCTCTTTCCTTCTTACTTTTCTTGTTCTAGCTGCCCCGGCAACAATTCCGGCCATGGTGGCCACTTTTGATCTTTTCTCGACGATCCTCTTTGTCCCTCGTCTGAAAGTTTACGATCCCGGTGATCGAAGAATCATGATGACCCTATCTGATGACAGTGAGAGAACCGGACTAATTAACCGATCTGGATCGAGGACCTCGATCGTGTCGATCTGGAGTCGTTCGACCGATATAATTGGTGAATCGATTTCGGGCGAGAAGACTGCTAATATTCCCCTTAACATCAGTGGCTCCGCCTTGAAGTTCATTTGGCTCCTCACCACATTGGGCGTCCCGACTACAGCTCAGTTCTGGTCGATGACAGCGGGGATGACTCTCCATCCTCATGAGAGTCATAATCACCCCATCTAAGCTGTACATCTATCCGATGTCAATGGCCGGTCTCCCGATCAAACACATCTTTTGATTCAGCCACGAGACTAGGCTTTGACATAGGTCTTTATTAGAGATCCCCCCTTACGATGTAATTAGACCTTCAATGTAATCTGATCTCTAGAGATCGCCCAAATGATGTAATTCAACTTTTATGTAATCCGATCTCTAGAGATCGCCCTAATGATGTAATCCGACCTTTTCGGAAATAAACTTTTATTTGACAACTATCATTTTTATTATTATCGCATTGATTATTTTCCAATCTCTGATGTGTTTATCCGATCTGGTTCCTAACTGAACAACCCTTAACTGATCCGCACTTCCAAACATTTGCCTTAATTCACCGATCTCTAACTTGCCGATCTCTCCTTATGGAATTTCTGGAATATTCGTGAGACGTGTTAGAAAAGCTGGCGAGTCCTGCTAACCGATGCACTGCCTGGAACACTGTGAGCATTAAATGCTCAGACGGGTATAAATAGGGGATGGGTCAGCCAGTTGCTCTCTTATGTCATTTTTAGCATCCCACGAGCAATTCCAAAATTCTCTCGATTTCTCAAGTTCTTTTGACACCAATCAAGCTCCGGTAAGGGTTTTGATCCTTCTTTTAGTTTAAATTCTTGGTTTCCTTTGAAAATGAGCGGTGCCGAGGGTCAGAGAGTGGCAAGCCCCCCTTCCGTTCAGATCTCGTGGTCATCTGATGAAGTGGAGGTAGTCGGACCAAGCGTGCGACCTAAACCTCCTAGGGTCAACGTTCTAGCTCGGGGGCAAGCAGCACCATCAAGGCATGTATCTTCTTCAGGGAGAGAAAATCTTCCCATGGACGAGCTGCCATCAATCCTATAAGAAATCGACCTACAGTCATTCAGCTAGGAGTACAACATCAGCCTGATTCATACGAGCTGATTAAGTGTCACGGCGATCTTCGTGCCGATCATTTCTTCGAGGAGAACAATATGATCATGATATACGAAGAACAATTAAAGGCCGGGCTGCGGTTCCCTCTCGATGACTTCTTTAAGGAAGTCCTAAAATTTCATCAAGTGTACATCGCCCAAGTTCACCCGAGGCCTATGCCGAGCTAAGGGGCTTAGCCCTACAGCTAAGGTGTTCGCCGAACTGCATAAGCTAACTCATCGAAAGGACGATGAGTATTGGTTCTTCCAGGCGAAACCCCATTGTGGGCTTTTTACCGATCTGCCTTCCTCCCTGAAGAATTGGAAGAACCGCTTCTTTATCCTGAGGAGCAAAATTCCGAACGGCTTTGAGGGCTTCCCTCGCATCTGGCTGCACCAGGGCCCCTTACTTCCGAAGTGCCTCACCTTAAATAGGGAAGAAGGCCTAATGGTGATGGAGTTAAAAATCAGGCGGCCAGAGAGAAGTTCTCTTGTTTGGATGCAGTGACTGCCGAACTGCATCATTGGACAATGGAGTTGATCACTGGCGAAGATCGCGGGCTTCAGCTCTCTGACCTCGGCATCGGTATTTTTCTATATCTCAGATCTTTGGACCTTAGCGATCTCACTGACCTCTTCTTTGTGCAGGTATGGCAAGCGGCGAAGCCTCCAAGGAGAGCCGGAAGCGAAAGAGAGAGGTCTCCCGGAAAGTGCGGGAGATGAAGCGATCCGAGCTGCTCCAGACACCCAGGCATGAAGCTGAGGAAATGCAAGGGGGCTCCTCTCAACCTTCGGGGCAGCCGATCCTTGATGTAGAAGTGATCCGATCTCCTCCTCGCCAAGAAGAGCCGCCTCCACCTCCTCCAGTCGCTTCGAGTGCGGAAGGAGGTCCTTCCCAACCTACCTCAAGGACCCTCTCCCGCGGTGCTCAGGTGCTGATCCATTCCCTGGAGAAGAACCGAACTATTTGGGAGAATCCGGGTTTGGCTAAAGTTCCGGGGGCTTCTATCTTCCTTCGGGAGGATCAGGACAGGCTGTCTCCGGACAATCTTGATGACATCTTGACCCGATCTATGAGCCTGAATGTGGAGTGCTTAGTGAATCAGCATATTATCTGGGAGAAGGCTCACCACCTGGGTAAGGAGGTCGAGAAGATGGGTCATGAAGTGGCTTCCCTCCGATCCCAACTCTCATCAGCTCAGAACTACATATCTGAAATTGAAGGGCGGATGAAGTTCTACGAGGATAAGCTGGCCAAGCAAGCTTATGTTCTGGCCGAGCGAGATTATGTTCTTAAGGAAGTTCAGGCCCTCCGGGTCGGTGAAGTTGCTCACCTCACTGAGGAGCTCAAAGCGAAAGATAAAGAGGCGGTGACAAGAGAGGCCGACGCTTATGTAAATGCTCACAGGGATCTCTTGGCAAAGCTCAAGAAGCGTTATCCCGAGGAGGACTTCTCCTGGATGGTCGACCTGGCTCCCCAAGACGAAGAGGAAAGCGAGGAGGAGGCTGAGGGTGAGAGAGGAAACTAGCAAAATGTAGATCAGGCTGGGGGTGATCCTCCAGCCGAATGACTTGTACAAATTTTAAATGAAATGAAAGTTCCCTTTTTGTTTAATGAATGGATGTGATCGGAAAATCTCTAAATTGCCTAAGTACTTGGTTGTCTGAGCATATTAAAACAACAACTAAAAGTGATTATTGATCTAAGTATAAGAGGTTGGAAAACACAATAAGCATGAGATCGACAGGGAACCAATGCTAAATGGGACTTGATTAAAATTGGAAATTTGACTTGAACACTTAAGATCGGGATCACCATTGAACCGGATCGAAACCTTAACTTTATTATTCCCAAACTTTTAAATGAGAGATCGGCAATAAGACTGGTGTCACGAAGGCCTAATGTTGGTTCAATCTCGTTTGACATGAAAGATCGGAAATATAATTGACTGATCAGGGGACTTGACAATTAGCTTGAGAGATCGGTGAGGCTTTAAATGATACGGGGACTTAGTATTAATTAGATTCCTTTTGAGGAGAGATCGGAAATGTGGTTAGTTGGTAAAGGGGATCGGCTTTAAAGTTTATTGATTTCAGGGATCGGCCAAAATATGGTGTCGACAACCCCAAATGAATTTATAATTTTAATAAATGAATTAAATGAGTTAAATTTCACAAATTGCACTTCATATCCATGAAGAAATAAATTAAGGAAGAATAAAAACAATTGAAATAAAATATGGTGTTTTGGTACGCTGTGTGGCATATCTTGCTCGACTACACTGTAGATGGGTAAAGGGTGTCACAGAAATTAAAAGAGAACATAATGTTCATAGAAAATGGAGTTTGACATTAACCATGACTCCAGCTGGAATTGAGATTTTGTAATGGAGAGATTTTAGTGCATGGTAACATATGATTAAAAGTGCATGGGTGGCCATGGCACGCTATACTAGGTGTCAACCATGGTCTATGAGATGCCCGAAATGATTTAGAGAAATTATTTACAGCAAGAAAGAGTTCTAATGATATTAAGAGTTGATATCAAATTTCATTACCAATTAGTAATGAGCCTAGTGAGTCACACACATACACAAGTTAATCACCAAGTAAAATGTGATTTAATTGATTAATTAAAACATTTAATTAATTAATTAAATAGGTTTGGTTTGCAATAAGATTGCAAAGTCTCTAGCATGACCTGAAACCAAATCTAGGTTATTAGATGTATAGCATGAATTAAATTTATATTTAATTATTTAAATATGAATTTAATTGTGAGAAATTAATTAAAAAAGATTAATTAATTAATTAATTAATTTATATTTGATAGAAATTAATTTGAAGAGGAGAAATTATAATTTTAGATTGAGAACTGAAATTAGAAGTAAGGGTAAATTGGTCATTTCACATGGTGACATGTGGCACCATGAGATGGTGACACATGGGACCATATAAACTTACCATTTGTCTTCCAGTCATGTAAGATAATAAAAGTCAAGATTCAATATACTTTTGACACTTGACTTGATGAGATTAAGTCAACAAAAGTAAGATTAAATCAAGTGGTGACATGTGGCAAGGGAGTAAGTGAAACTTTGACTTATGTATATAAAGGGAAAATAAGAAAGAGAAAATACAATTTTTCTGTTCTTCCTCACATGGTGGATGGCAACACTAGCTCCCTTCTCCTCTCTTCCTTTCTCACTTGATTCAAAGAGAAATCCTTTATTTTCTTTGAATTAAATTTGCTAGAAAGTGTTTCTAGTCTCCCATACATTCATACAACCTCACTAAATCATTAACCCCTAATTACAAGTGTTGGGCAAGGCTTGGAAAGTCAAATTTGGGGCTACCATTGGTGAGCTTGTGGTGGACAAGCTAGAGGGACTTCATTTGGGGTCCTAAGAGCATCCAAAGAGTGGGAATTCCATCTATTGTGCTTTAAGAGGTTTGTACCCACAAATCCCTCTTTTAGTTAGGGTTAATTAGAATTAAATGTTAATTCACAATCTATGATGGCAAATGAAAGTTTAATGTATGCTAAGATGTGTTTTGGTATATAATTGGGCATTGAAATTGATTAGGCACATAAAATATATGGTATGTAGCATGTAACCATAGAGAATGATTTTGAAATTTAATGCTTTAAATGCCCTAAATCCATGCTTCCACTCCTTCAATTGGTATCAGAGCTACTATATTTGCCATTTAGATTGTTTATGAGGCTAAATTGTGTGATTGGATCAAATTTGGGTTGATTTGAAGTTGGTTCGGATCAAAGAAAACCTAGAAAACCAAACTACCGCAAGAAACACAGCCTGGACCATGTTCTGGGCATTTACACGGTCTAGGGCGTGTTTTCCAGAGCCCACGGGCATGTTGACGCATGCCCCAAGCCGTGTCGTTGAACGACACGGCCCGTGTCCCTCTTCACCCCAGGCTGTGTCGAACGCAGCGTTTACACGGCCTGGGCCATGTAGGTCCATGCCCCAGGCCGTGTTCTTTGAATTTGGGCATGTTGGAGCGTGTTGGGGCGTGTTGGGCTTGGTTTTTGGGCCCATTATGCAATTGTTGTGTATTTTAAAGCTCAAAATTAAGCCCAAACCTAATTAAATGGTTTAATTAGGAATTTCAATCACACAATTAATTTATGAAAATTGTTTTCATGGAATTAAATTTAGAAAAAGGTTTCTAAATTTAAATTTATTTGAATGAGATTCAAATTTAAATTTTTGTTGAATATGTGATATTCAATTTAATTTTAAGCATGTATATTTTATTTTATTGTTAAATTTTAAATATGCATGATGGATGGTCATGAACAATAAAAGACCAATGTGATTGGATTTATTTATTTATTTATTTTAATTTTTTCTTTGGGATGTAAAATAATTAATTTATTTTAGTGGCATGTATCATAAATGTTATGATAACTTAGGATGTAATTTCATTTATTTAAGGACCTTAAGTCCATATTCTTGTAAATTCACCTTGGTATGCCAAGGGTTACAATGTAATTGGATTGCAAGAAGAATAAGGAGGTTAAGAGCATTGATGGGACCAGTGGGAGGAAATCGAGTTCAAGGGTTGATTATGTACTCCTTCAGCAACTCTTGTAAAATGAATGGATGAAATACACCTAGGAATGCCCTGATTCAATTCTTGGTGGCTCAAAATTGAATCCCTTAGAAAGTCCATGATCATACCATATTATTTGTTTATCCATGTATGTATGAGATGTATATGAACGTATACAAGTATGTTATATATGCATGCCAATTGGATAATGTGCAAAGTGAGACCATAATAGTAATTAAGCCGACCACAAAATCTTCCAAATAAATGATTATGTTGGAAATGGTATAATTAAGGTAATTATATCATGGCCCTCCATTGAGGCAATTATTTTAAGAAATTTTAAATACTTGCATTATTAGCTATGTGAGCTTAGATATGATGTATTTATTTAAGAGATTTTCTTAAGAATAATTGTTAAGCATAGGATGTTGTAAGTATGTAAATGATTGGTGGCCAATAATGGATGTGCCCAAGGTTATTAAAATTATTTGCATGTCTACTAGCTCAACGGGATCAACTTAACTAATGCAAGATAAATCAATAATGGATGTGCCTGAGATTTTGAGCATTAGAGGCCAAATAAATGATTGAACCTCACATGAGACATGATAGGCAAGGAGTTGCTCACTTATAGTTTATTGTGATTCTAATAATGAATGTGCTAGAGGATTATCAATAAGACTATAAGAATTCAATCACCCACTAGAAATCCATCCAACTAGGATTTCCGTTTCCTATAATGGAAGTGTAGGATTCGCCAAGTTAGTGAGAGGACCAATTTGATTAAAAGACCATAATCATTTTGGTTAATTGCTTGATACATTTACTAATTAATCTTGTTATTTCTGTAGTTTATTTCTGATAATAATGAGCACATAATAACTACCACCATCCAATATCCTTGCGAGCATACTTGATCACAATAGGTTGACTGGACCTAACCTTTCTGATTGGCTCAGAAATTTAAAGCTTATCCTGAACCTAGAACGTATTGGCCATCCATGCAAAACATGCAAATAACTTTAATGACCTCAGGCACATCTATTATTAGCCATCAAGCATTTACATACTTGCAACATTTTATGCTTAATAATTATTCTTAAGAAAATCTCTTAAACAAATGCATCATTCCCATGTTTTTCATAGCTAATAATGTAAGTGTTTAAAATTTCTTAAATAATTACCTCAATGGAGAGCCATGATATAATTACTATAATTATACCATTACCAACTTAATCATTTGTTTGGAAGATTTCATGGTCGGCTTAATTACTATTATGGTTTCACTGTGCACATTATCCAGTTGGCATGCATATATCTCATATTTGTATACATTCATACACATCTCATGCATATATGGATAAACAAATAATATGGTATGATCGTGGACTTTCTAAAGGATTTAATTCTGAGCCACCAAGAATTGAATTAGGGCATTCCTAGGTGTATTTTATTCATTCATTTTGCTGAAGGAGTACATAATCAACATCTTGATCTTGATCTCCTCTCATCGATCCCACCAATGCTCTTGACCTCCTTGTCCTTCTTATTATCCAATTACATTGTAACCCTTCGCATACCAAGGTGAATATACAAGAATATGGACTTTAAAGTCCTTAAATAAATGAAAATACATCCTAACTTATCACAACATTTATGATACATACCACTAAAATAAAATTAATTATTTTACATCCCAAAGAAAAATAAAAGAAATAAATCCAATCACATTGGTCTTTTATTGTCTATGATCATCCATCATGTATATTAAAATTTAACAATTAAATAAAATATACATGTTAAAAAATTAAATTAAATATCATATATTCATTTAAAATTAAATTTGAATCTCATTCAAATAATGTTTAAATTTAGAGCCTTTTTCCAAATTTAATTTTATGAAAAAATTTTCAAAAAATTATTTGTATGATTGGAAATCCCAATTAAACCATTTAATTAGGTTTAGACTTAATTCTGGGTTCAAAATTATACAAAAATTACATAAAATATCCAAAAACAAGCCAAACACGCCCTTAAGGAGAAAACACGGCTCGTGTAACTATTACACGGCCTGAGGTGCAGCCGAACACGGGCTGGGCCATGTTCGGCTGCACCTCAGGCCGTGCCGTGTTAACGCTGAATGACATGGGGCGGGGCACAGAAACGGACATGGCCCGTGTCGTTGAACGGTCGTGTAAATACCCAGAACACGGTCCAGGCCGTGTTTCTTACGGCAGTTTGATATTTTTAGCGTTTTTTTTATTCGAACCAACTTCAAATCAACCCAAACTTAACCCAATCACACAATTAAGCCTCAAAATCAATTCTAATAGCAAATATAGTGGCTCTAATACCAATTGAAGGCATGAAAGTATGGAATTTAGGGCATTAGAGCATTGAAATTTAAAATTTAAACTAGGGTTACATGCACCATACTTGATTAGTTATGTGCCTAATCAATTTTCAATGCCCAAAAGCATACCAAAACACATTTTAGCATGCACTAAAGATTCATTTGCCATCAAGAATTGAACTTTAGGAATTTAATTAATTAAACCCTAACTAAAAGAGGGGTTTTTGATTTCTAACCTCTAAGGTGAAGAATTAAACTATCTTGCTCCGTTAGGTGCTCCTAGGACTCCAATTGTAGTCCCTCTAGCTTGTCCACCACAAGCTCACCAACTTGCACTGATGGCAGCCCCTAGATGTCCTTTTAGCTCTTGCCAATCACTTGGAATTAGAGGGGTTTACTTTGGTGATGGTTAATGGATGCATAGGGTACTAGAAACCTTTTATAGCAATTTTAATTCAAAGGAAATCAAGGTTTTCTTCTTGAATTAGATGAGAAATGAAGAGAGGAGAGAAAGATCCAAAGTTGCTGTCCAAATGGGAGAGAAGGAAGAAGATGAACATTTCTTCTTCTTTCTTCATTTATATGCATAGGACAAAATTGATTAAAGATGTGCCACATGTCACCATAGGATTCAATCTTGCTTTCTTTGACTTAATCCTATCAAGCCAAGTATCAAGGTCCAATTAAATCATAAAAAGTAGTCTTCCATCATGGGGAGACAAATGGCACATTCATATAGGTAACACTTGTCGCCATCTCATGGTGCCATGTGTCACGATGTGAAAAGCTATTTTGCCCTTGTTTGTAATTTTGAGTTCTCTATCCAAAATTGTAATTTCTCCCTTGAATTAATTTATATCAAATATAAATAAATAAATTAATTAATTTCCATTAATTAATCTCATAATTAAATTCATATTTAAACACTTTAAACATAAATTTAATATATACTATACATCCATTAACCTAGATTTGGTTTTAAGTCATGCTAGGGACTTTGTAATCTTATTGTAAATCAAACCTATTTAATTAATTAATTAAACTCCTTAATTAATCAATTAAATCATATTTTACTTGGTGATTAATTTGTGTAAGTGTGTGACTTATTAGGCTCATTACTAATTGGCAATAAGAAACGATATTAACTCTTAATATCATTAGAACTCTTTCTTACCATAAATGATTTCTTTAAATTATTTTAGGCATCTCATAGACCATGGTTGACACCTAGCATAGCATGCCATGGCCACCCAATCAGTAATAAGGAATACCTTAAATGAACCTTTAATCATATGTTACCATGCACTAGAATCTCTCCGTTACAAAATGCCAATTCTAGCTGGAGTCATGGTTAATGTCAAACTCCATTTGCTATGAATGTTATGTTCTATTTTAATACTAATTCTTGATTAATCAGACTTTCTTGTCAGAAACTCTTTTTCGACTAAGTCTATCTTTCCTGGCCAGGAACTTAAATTATCAAGAACAATTAAATGAACATAGGATTTTATCCCTATTTACTTAGGGTAAAAGATTCTATCTTGATCAACACTTATCTCCATATATAACTAGTAGGAGCTAACACATGCCCATATACTCATACGCTGTACGAGTATGAAAGCAGTATCAAACTCAAACCACCCATATACAAGATAACTTGTTATCTCAGGTCTAAAGATTATATGCACTGATATGATATATGACAATGCATTGACAAGAGTAAACTCCACATGCTTGTCATAAGTGTCACTGGTTCGGCCTACTTATCATATATAATATATAAGTGCCTATCATGTTTGTTATGTGGCATGAGACTCACCACTCCAACTTTTTTATATCTCATATTAATGCTTTGGGAACAAACATGATTACAATCTTTTTGGATAAGTCATGTCCTTTTGTGAAGTATCCTCGATTGAGAACCAATTTATAATACTTTGTATTAAAAATATTGTCACTCATATTCTTAACAATTTAAGAATAAAATTTCTAACAAAATATTAATGGACCTTTTTAATTACACATAAACAGATTATGTAAACAGAAAAGTATAATTGCCTTTTATTAATTAAATATATACAAGATACATATAAAATGATATGCCCTAAGACATATTGCTAACAATCTCCCACTAGAACTAAAGCCATTCAATACAGTATCTTAGACCCATCTTCTCAAGGTGTCGGTCTAACTGAGCTTGTGACATAGCCTTCGTGAATGGATCAGCTGGATTTTCGGTTGATGCTATTTTCTGCATGGCTACATCACCTCTTCTAACTATCTCTCTGATAATGTGGTTGCGCCTTTCTATGTGTTTGGATTTCTGGTGAGATCAGGGTTCCTTAGCCTATATGACCACTCCATTATTGTCACAGTAGAGAGGAAATACTGACTCAATGGAAGGAACTACTATAAGTTCTGTCACGAACTTCTTTATCCAAACAGCCTCTTTTGCAGCATCTGATGTAGCAACGTACTCGACCTCTATAGTGCAATCAGCAGTCGTACTCTGTTTGGAACTCTTCCAACTAACTGTACCTTAATTACAAATGAACACAAAGCCAGAGATAGACTTTCTATCATAAATATCTGATTGAAAATTAGAATCAATATAACCATCCAATTATAGGTCGCCACCTCCATAGATCAAGAATAAATCCTTAGTTCTTCTCAAGTACTTAAGAATATTCTTGACTGCTATCCAGTGTTGCAAACCTGGATTGGATTGAAACCTGCTAGTCAAACAAACAGCTTACGCGATATTCGGCCTAGTACACAACATTGCAAACATTAAACTTCCAATGGCCGAAGCATATGGAATTCTAGCCATTTTGTCCCTTTCTTTAGGTGTCTTTAGAGACATCTCCTTAGAAAGATGGATACCATGTCTAACTGGTAACAATCCTCTCTTAAAATCAAGCATGTTAAACCTTTTTAACACCTTTTTCAAGTATAGACTTGGGGATAAACCAATTATTCTTTTAGCTCTATATCATTGCCTATTATTCTATTATTTGTCAACCATACCTTGATAGTTGTTAGCATACCTATATCATTGCCTATTAATATAATGTCATTTACATATAAGATAAGGAAAGTGATAGAACTCCCACTAACCTTTTAATATACACATGGCTCATCCACATTTTTATAAAACGAAATGATTTAATGGATTCATCAAAACGGATGTTCTAACTCCTCGAAGCATGTTTTAAACCATAAATAGATTGTTTTAGCTTGCATACTTTAGAACTATTTTGGGATTCAAAACCCCTAGGTTGTTCTGTGAAAATGTTTTCTTCAGTGTTTCCACTGAGAAAAGTCATTTTGACATCCATTTGCAAAATTTCATAATCATAGTATGCAGCTATAGCTGACAAAATCCTAATGGATTTAAGCATGGCAATAGGCGAGAAAGTATCCTCATAGTCAATTCCTTGCCTTTAGCGAAAACCTTTCGCAACTAGTCTTGCTTTATAGGTCTCCACCCTTCCATCAGAATCAATTTTCCTCTTGAAAACCCATTTATTACCTATATGTACAATACCTTCAGGTGGGTCAACAAGATCCCAAACTTAGTTCTTATAAATGGAATCCATTTCGGATTTGATAGCTTTAATCCATTTAGAAGAATCTATATCTGATATAGCTTCTTCATAGGTTAAAGGATCATCTCCATAATCTGTTTCTTCATGAGCAAATAACTCTTGTTCATCTTCATGAAGAAAACCATATCTCTCTGGTGGGTGAGATATTTTGGTTGATCTGTGAGAAATTATTATAGATGTTTCATTAATAGGCATAGGTTGACTAGATGGATCTATATCCATATGATTTGTTGGTTGGTCAGAATTCTCTAATTCTAACTTTATTTTCCTTCCTTTGCCACCTTCTTGAATAAACTATTGTTCAAGAAATATGGCATCTCTGCTTACCAAAACCTTTTGTGATGTAGGCAAATAAAAATAATATCCAAAACTTTCTTTTGGATATCCAACAAATTGACCCTTTTCTGATTTGGTTTCTAATTTATTAGTCTTCAGCTTTTTAATGTAAGCCGGACAACCTCAATTCTTAACATGCTTAAGACTTGGTTTTCTTCCATGCCATATCTCATAAGGTGTGGAAGAGACCGATTTAGATGGAATCCTATTCAGAATATGCAAAGCTGATTCCAATGCAAATCCCCAAAAAGAGATTGGCATGTCGGTATAGCACATTATATTACGTATCATATCTAATAGGGTACGATTTCTCCTTTCAGATACACCATTTAATTGTGACATTCCTAGAGGAGTCAGCTGTGAAATAATGTCATACTCTTTCAAGTATTCATCAAATTTAGTACTTAAGTATTCACCTCTACGATCTGATCGAAGAGTTTTAATACTTTTTCCCGTTTGATTCTCTACTTCAGATTTAAATTCTTTGAACTTTTCAAAGGATTCATGTTTGTATTTCATCAAATACAAATACCCAAACCTTGATTTATCATCAGTAAAGGTAATAAAGTAATGAAAATCGCCTCTAGCCATTTCCTTAAATGGATCACATACATCACTATGTGTTAGTTCCAAAATATTTTTAGCTCTTAATCCTTATCCAACAAAAAGTGATATAGTCATTTTGCTTTGAATGCAGGATTCACAAGTTGGAGTAGGTTCAAACCCTAATGAAGATAAAATCCCTATTTTCTCCAGTTTTGTAATCCTATCTTCTGCAATGTGACCTAATCTTAAGTGCCAAAGATGTTTTGGACTGAAATTGATTTTCATTATGGCATTACATTCATTTAGATTGCTTGCATTCAATTTGTATTTATCATTATTATCCAAATAATAAAGTCCATCATACATATAACCCGAGCCAACATATTCATTTCCAAAATAAATATTACAAACATCATTTGTGAACTAAAATTCATAACCATTTCTAGTCAAACTAGATACAGAAATGATGTTCTTAGAAGCATCAGGTACATACAAAATATTATTTAAATACAAAACATGTCCATAAATGTATAAAGATTTAGATCCTATGGCTAAAGCTTCAACAGTTGAGCCATTGCCAATCCAGGGTCTAACATCTTGTGCTTCCAAGTTGCTACTGCTTTCCAATTCCTGCATATCAAAAGAAATGTGAGAAATCGCACCAGTATCTAAAACCCAAGCTGTAGATGAACTATGAGCATCATCAGAATTTAAATAACAAGATATAGACATATCTTCTGAAGGTTTATCTTTCTTGTCCTTTAGAGAAGCAAGATACTCTGGGCAGTTCCTTTTCCAGTGCCCATCCTTCTAGCAGTGGAAACACTTTCCTTTGCCATTATCAGCTTTGGTCTTAGCTTTCTGTTTGGCTATTTTCTTAGAAGGTTCAAGAACTTGAGGTTTCTTTTTCTTATTGCCCTTCTGCTTCTTGGACTTTCCAACAGAAGAAGAAGATGCAACTAAAGCTACTTCTTTTCCTTTATTGCCCGGCATATTCTTTTGGGTAATAACCTCGAACCATATTCATCACAAGCATGTATGGTGGAAAGAACATGGGAAACTATTTCATTATGATTACATGGACTTAGTTAAAGCAAAAAAGTTAAGCCTGTTTGGAGTTAAGAAAATTAGGCCCAAATGGAGCACATATTGGAGCATGTATTGGGCTGACTTGTGGTGGGCGTTTACTCTTCAAAATTCATGGTTCCATAATATGCTATTATTTATTCACTTTTAAAAGCTCATATTGAGGAGATTTTAGTGTTTTTGATGCCTTTCATGTTCCTATATAGGTTAGGAGTCAATTTGGCATATACGACCATCAAAATATTCTCCAAGATCTTCAAAGATTATGCCCAGCAACAATATGGACGAATTTGACTTATCAACTCAAAATACAATCTTAGGAGATTATCACCATCTTGGAAGATCTTGGCAAACACTTTCTTAATTAGGAATCTTTTACTGTTCTTTTCTTATTTTATTAGGATTTATTCCAAATCTGTATTTATTTATTTCCTAATTAGTTTTTTTTTGTAATTTTCTTCTTTTGTTTCTTATATTTGCCTATAAATAGGCTCACCTTTGTAATGCTTCAAACACAATTCAAAGATTTCAGACAATTATTCAGGGAATGAAGAAGCTTAGCAAAGTGCTATTAATATTAATTCTTATCAATCAATTGTGATTATGGTGAATTACTTAACTTATTACAATGTTCCTTGTGTGGCGTCTACCTTTAAAGATTGAGTACTTTGTGGCATTCTGAACTTATCGAAGAATTTCTCTCTTCTACTTATCCTTTTATCTTTCTTATTTTGTTCTTAGCTTCAGTTCATAAACATCAAAACTACAAAAATATTTTCTTTTATCCTTTCTTTTACTTTTTTGCAGGTTAAAACCGGAAAATACTAAAAAGAGTCATAATCTGACATAATTCAATCCTTGTGTTTGAGTGTTCTTGCTTGATTTTTACTTATTTCCTATTTGTTTAATATTAGTTTTCTTGTTTCTTTCTCTTAATTCGAATATCCTTTTTGTTCAATTCGGTTGCGTTATTTCTTCCCTCACTAAGGCACATCAAAGTTCTTATCAATTTTGAAGAATTACCTGAGGTATTTTCACTATTTGGTCAAAACAAATAAACTTTTTTATCCGTATTTGTTGGGCTTGACTTATTATGCAATTTAGTTGCTTGTTAATGGGAATGGAGTTGTGAAATTTGTATTTATAAGCTTTATGTATAAAATCTCCCCATTTGGGTTGTCGTGTTCATTGCTTAGCTTTGTGCTACAGAAATCAATTGGTGGAGTTCTGTTACCAAAATTAATTATGAGTGCTATTTGATTGGGGAGCTGAATAGCATTCCAATTCTTGTCTTTATGAAGAGACATTGGTTGAGGCTAAAAAAGTTCTACAGAGATTACGAGGATAGGAAGATGTATAGGTATTTCATGCTCTTTCATTTTTTTTATTATCCTTTCTAGAAAAAAGGTTCAAATATTTGTGTACCAGATTTAGCCAATGGCATAATCTCTTCTTTGTTTTAACAATCACTAGGGAGCCTTAACTAAAGTGGATGTTTGCATAATCATCTTGTTAAAACTTAGGATTTTAGTTTCCATATGTTATCACAATGAGTTATTTCCCTAGGAACAAATTTTGAAGGAGATGAAGATAGTGACTTCACTAGCACTAGAGATTTCAGTGGAGTCTTAGACTCAACTGATAAAGCTAGAAAAGGAGTCTTAGTAGTTAGCGAAGGAGAAATAAGGGACATTAAAGGTAGGAGAGCCAACGATAGAGCCACTAGTGAGTCTTAATAATTGGCGATGAAGAAATAAGGACACTATAGGCACCATAGATGATGATGCAGATTTGGGTAATGGAGATGCAAGAGAGATAGATGGAGGGGAGCTACTAAGGATGATGCATTTGGGGCTTTATCCATTCACATTTTCAACTCTTGCCCCTCCTTCATAACTCGCACCTGCACTTTTCCTCTCTCTATGTTTGCTGATATAGTGCATAATTATAGTGTTTATTTGTATTAATTTTAATTATTTTTGTGTGTTTTTAGTTCTTTTATAAGCATTTTTTGAATTATTTAGTAGAATATCTTATCTTGAGTGTTTTAGTCTAATTTAGGTGTTTTGATGCTAATTTAGATGAGAAAGGTGCATATAGATGCACAATTTTAAAAAAAGGAGCAATTGAGGTAAAATTGCAGAGTGTTGGACGAGAATCTAACACACTAAAGTGAAAAATAAGAGCCCTTCATGCCCTAGCTATAAGCTTTGCATCATATTTGAAGAAAAAATGTTAAATGTGCAAAAAGCCCTTTAATGCTAACCTCATGTAGCTGTGAGATTTCATAAGGAGCATGTCTTGGGTGTGAGAATTTTGAAAGTCAATTTTCTTTCTTATAACAGTTCTAACATGTGGAAGAGGAGAGAGAAAGTGTCTAGAACATCCTTATCTATTATAAAATCTACCATTTTCTTATAGGGAGGGACTATTGGCTTGCGAAATACTAAGGAAATCACCATTTAGGCTAGAGAAATGGGTTTTTAAAGGAGTTTTTGGAGAGCTAGAGCTAAGGAAAGTCATTTTTAGCAAATCTTTCAGAGTCTTTTCTTCTCTTCTCTTTTCTTTTCTATTCCTTGGGGAATCACTTATTAATATGATTTTTGGATATACATTGGTTGGATTTATCTTGGTATGATTTTATTCTCAATATTTTAATTTAATGTTCTCTGTCTTTGCAAATGGTTCTATTCGGGCTATGCACGGTTCTTGGGGGATTCAAACCAAACCGAACCAAAGTTATTTTACTATTTTGGTTCAGTTTTGGTTCTTCATCAAAAATCGAATTAGAACCGAACTAAAATTGAACCAAACTGAATTGGAATAGAAGAATCAATTTTATATACGTAACGTCTTGAATTTTTAAATAATTATTTTATGGGAATTGACTGGTTTGGCAGGCCTAGGAGGGGTATTGCATAGTTGTTGTATTGCGAGCCTGAAGCTTTTTGGATTGAGAAGTGTTAGTTGAGTTATTTTACAGGTTGGGTAGGTCCCAGGTATAGGGAAAATTCTGCCAGATTTTTGGCATAAACCTAGGGTGTCTTCGGCTTTTTAGTTCTTTATTTTGGGTTAATATTGATAAATTTCTTGAATATGATTATTTAGGTGATCCGAGTCAACCTTCCTCATCTTCTCAGCCACCCCAGTGATATTTGGATAATTTGTGATTAGATATTGATTTTATTTATAATTTCAATATTATTATTATATATTCAAGGCATACTCATGCACTCACTTATAAATATATATGTGTAGTTAAATGCTAGGCATGCCTTTATATTTCATATTTTATTGGTGAAATTGTTGTGGATGTCACCTTAAGATAAATTGGAGCTCTGTGTGTGTTGGCATGTATGTAGTGTGGATATGGATATGGGTAGCATGGGTAGTCACAGCTAGAGCTTGACTCGCTGGAACTCAATCCTTATATGTGGATAAGTTGGGGTGAATATGGCTTTAAGTTCATCTCGCTGACCTTTGCATTTGGGTTATTAAGAGAAAGTCCGGCTCGAGTTGATCTCGCTGGTAGGTATTAGAATTAAGAGAATTGTATAGGGGATCAGTTCCAATATGTATATATGTTGATATGACACACGGGTGTGTGAGTGCTCCAAATTATCTTTTGTGCGAATATTATTTGAATTGTTTGAAATTATGTGTGGATGTTGCATTTTAGACATAGGAATGTGTTAGGTTTAGATACTTGTAAAAATTATATTTTAAATCAATATCTTACTCTCTGAGTCAAATGCTCACCCCTGTTTGACTATTTTTCCTCAGGTGACGGGTGAACTTGTTGAAAATAAGCCGCTTTCTTTTCTCGTAGGTTAAACTGAAAAAGTTCAGTTTACTTTTATTATCTTTTGTTAAATTCTATAACTCCGCATGTACTAGTGACATGAACCTTCAGATAACTGGTAACTTGAAAAAGCACATTCAAGAATTAAAGGAATAATATGAAAAGCACCAAATCAAGATGTATGAATTTGATTCTTTGAACCAGTACAAAAGTGATGTATAATTCAAAGAATAGTATCAGACGAATTGAAATCCTTGAGTTGTTTGGACGTGAACCTCAAGTAATGAGCAACTTGAAACCCACTTTCAATAAACAATGAACTCAAAATGGAAAACACCAAATTCAAGCTATACGAATTGGATTCTTTGAACCAGCACAATTAGATTGACGTGTAATTCAAAAAAAAATATCAAAAATGAGATTCTTGACCTAATTCATATGGAGAATGAATAAACCAAGAATATTATGTATACTAAACCTTGCAAGATACAAATCTCAGCAAGTTAATAAGCTTCACAGGAACAAAGACAACAACCAATTTACTCACTAATGGAGTAGAAACAATCTTTCATTAATATTCAAAGTGTGTCATCCACCTTTCTTATTGCATATGTATTTATTGCCTCTTGGTCCCAAAGCCAAAGACTAAAATATCCCTACTTTAGTAACAGCTACAAGGAGCTTTAAGTCCAAACAAAAAATTAAAATACCAAAAGAATAAAAGGTCCCAAAAAAGCAAACTTAATACAGCAGCAGCAAGGGCATTTAAGTCCAAAAGAGAGGTAATTATAACAACATGGAATATTCCTTCAAAAAAGTGACCACTGCACTTTTTGTCCACATGTGCATGTAACCCGCCAAAAAGGTACCAGCAGTATATTTCAGTCTTCATGTGCATGGAACCTGATGCATGTACATGGGTTGGATTTGGTGCATGCATGTCCACAGGTTATTCCATGTAACCTAATGCTCCACACGATACTTGGTCACTTCCAAGCTTAATTTTCATCAAATTTAATCCTTTATAATTTTGTTCATGCCATTCCAGCTTATAATCCTTGCTCCTTAAGACTTCACAAATTAAATTCTGAAGTGATTTAGCTCTAGCTCTAGTAATTGGACCTTGGATGAAATCCTTTAGCGTGGATGTACAGAATTCATCCTCAAATCTATCCTCAAATCTATTCCTGTATCAACACAAGGAGATAAATTAGCCACATTAAAGGTGTCACTGATATTATACTCATCGGGCAAGTCTATTTTGTAGGCATTATCATTAATTTTGGTTAGCACTTGGAAAGGTCCATCACATCTTGGTTGTAATTTTGATTTCCTTCGAGAGGGAAACCTCTTTTTGTGCAAGTGAACCCATACCCAATCTCCAGGTTGAAAAATAACTTTCTTCCTTCCTTTGTTAGCTTAACTAGCATATTTTTCATTTTTCTTTTCAATTTGAAGCTTGGCTTGTTCATGGATTTTCTTCACCAATTATACTTTTCTTTTTCTATCTAAACTAGCAAGCTCGTTCATAGGCAAAGGTAAAAGATCCAAAGGAGTTAAAGGATTGAAACCATACATAATTTCAAATAGAGAATAGTCAGTAGAAGAATGCACATTTCAATAAGTGGAATGCAATCTTCCCATGACTTTAAATTTTGCTTAACCACAGCACGAAAAAGAGTAGTTAGTGTCCAATTTACTACTTCAGTTTGATCATCCGTTTGTGGGTGACTAGTGGTGGAAAATAACAATTTGGTTCCCAATTTTCCCCACAAAACCTTCCAAAAATGACTGAGGAATTTAACATCCCTATTGCTAACTAAACTCTTAGGTATGCCATGCAACCTAACAATATCTCTAAAGAATAAATTTGCAACATTTGTAGTATCATTTGTTTTATGGCATGGAATAAAATGTGCCATTTTTGAAAACCTGTCAATAACAACAAAAATTGAATCATGGCCTTATTTAGACCTAGGTAATCCTAACACAAAATCCATAGACAAATGAACCCAAGGATCACTAGCGGTAGGTAAAGGTGTATACAAACCTTGTGGCAAAACTCTAGATTTAGCCTTAGCACACACAACACACCTAACAAATACTCTTTCAACATCTCTTTTCATATTCTGCCAATAAAAATGTTCCTTCAACACATTTAAAGCTTTGGTAACACCAAAATGACCCATTAATCCACCAGCATGGGATTCTTTCACAAGCAAATCACGCATGGAACTCTTAGGCACACATAATCTATTTTCTCTAAACAAATATCCATCGTGCCTATAAAATTTCTCACAAGCATTCTTTTTACAAGCTCTGTAGGGCATAACATGATCCCGTAGAATACCTAATGAATTACCGAACTTCACCTACCGATAACTCATTAAGTACCCTACAAGGGATTTTAAAACAATTTTCTTACTTTTATAAGTGGTGAGCATTTTCTAATAGGTGTTAAAATCATTTAATTCAAGTTGAAAACTAGTTAAAATTTTTGGCCTATTTTATTTTTTCGCAAATTTTATAAAAATTTCGGCAGAGTGCCGTCTGTATTTTGAGAAAACAGTTCTTCAAATACCTCTAAAAAGCACTTCTAATAATTTATCTCAACAATTTCCACAACTCCACAACAATCCCAACCAATTTCTCAAGTTTCAAAATTCAACAATCATCATTTCTCAATTTCCAAAAATTCAGTAATCATCAAAATACTATCAATCAATTTCATTCAAATTAAAATAAAATATTTCTATTCATATTTCATTAAAGATAAAACAATTTATATACATCATACTAAAAATTACATTAGGAAAACCCAAACTAGAATTTATTACAAACATTATACAAACCTTATACAAACTGCTCAAGACCAGTTTTACATGTCCTTACCTTTACATACATTACATACATCAAAATAAATTTCTACAGTCAGGGTATAAAATATACCCGATATAACTTCAATGTAAGTCGCTCCACAATCCTCAGTAGCTCACTCTGCTGCTCCTCTAGTCTCTAAATCTGAGACAGCAATAACAGCCATCACTGAGTACTAAGACTCAGTGATGCACAACATACTAAAATAATCTTTATGCAGAATTTAAATCACATATATTCAAAAATTGGATTGAGCATGAGAGTTAAACATGAAACATAAATTATGAGATTTTAATCCAAACAATTTCATTTTGAAGTGTCAAAACCAATTTCATAAAACCCACAGTTATATCATGCCATTCGAAACAAATATAATCTCAATAGCCAGAGGCTAAGGAGAAGTCACATCACAAGGCTAGCTAGCTCAAATATATGGATATCCATTCAATTCTTCTTCTACTGGCACACACCTCAACACTTCATCCAGAGAAGGAATCAAAATTCGAAACTGATTACCCCTACTAGTCATGCTAATGAGGTGTTCAAATATATGGTCATGACACTGTGGTTTCAAAACTTTATCTTAACAATTTACTAAACATTTATGCCATCTCAAATATACACAATTAACTTTCAACAATTTAAATCAAAAGCTTAATAAACATTTCATCACAATGATGTCACAATTCAATATTTCGAATTATTCAAAACAATATGCAGAAGATAATTTACAGAAATTATACGTTGTGCACAAACCTTAAGCAAGTCGCCTCTTGGCCTTGACTCGATTTCTCGGGCTCTTTCCCGGTGTTCCTTTCCACTGAAACACATAGTTTCACAGTGTTTCAGTACCATAACTTAGCATGAATCCAAAAATAAATTTAATTTCAAAAACTTGACGTTCTTTAAAATTTGCGTTTCGGGGTTATTATTCACTACACTATTTAAGTCAATTTCTTGACTTTCTAAGGCTTAATAGGTATGGGAATTCCAGGTTCACCCACATACCACATTTTGGTCACTAAATTTGTTGGTTTTGGTTGTTTACTCAAATTCTAAGTCTTTTAGGCAAATTTGCCAATTTTCAGTTTTGGTGTCTTAAGTTGCACTATTCCATTGGTCATTTTTCTGTTAGAATTTGGCAAAACTTCCTTCATAGAAAATGTTCCCTATTGTCTTAATTTTATTCTCCTTTCCAGATCACTCCAATTGGAGTTTTGTAGCTCAAGTTATAGCCATTTGAATCATGGCTGCCGGATTGGACTTAACCCAGATTTCTAGGCAAATTCTGGTTCTGGCAGTTTTAGGTTATCAACTTTGGGTGGCCAAATGACTTGGTTAATGGAATAATTTGGGTTTGTGTTCTTCATGAAAGTTTTAGCTCTATATCTCAACTGTCTACTAGTAAAATTTCAGGTCATTTAGACCTTCCTAGCTCAAGTTATGGCCAAATGAACAAATACTATTCATTTGGTCATTTTTGTACAGGTCAGACTGAGAAAATCCGGATTTAGTCAATTTGTTCACTAGGTTTTGGTCACTTTTTAGGCATGATTCCTAAATGAAAATTATGTCATTTTGTGTCTATTTTCATTCTCAATTGGTCTCATACCAATTGGACTTGTAAATGTTTAGTTTTGGTCCCTCAAAGGGACCTTGGTCCTGCTGCCTGCAGCATGACCACATTCAATCTGAATTTAAACTCAATTCCAACACTTCCAACACACTTCATTTGGTCACAAATGACCATTTCACACCTCAAACTAGGTCAAACACATCATTTCACAATTTCTCACATTTTTTACTCCTAAACCCTAAGTGTCCAAAAGCCTAACTCACTAAATTGTTGCATTTAACCAATTCAATACCTATATACATGCTTCTTCAACCCAATCAAGATCACATACACTTTTAAGTCCATCAAATTCATGCATTCACACATCAAAACCCTAGTTGACCGAAATTAAGGTTTGGTCCCTCATAATTGTTTTTATTTCATTTCTTTAGTTTCTAAGTTCATTTAAGTAACTAAACATGCATTTAAATAGAAAATTGAAAGTTAAAATAATAACCTTAGGTGAAGTCTTTGATCTTCACTTTTTCCTCCAATTTCTCACTTTTTCTTTCCTCAATTCTTCCTTTCTAGGGTAATTTAGAAGTTTTCTAGGGTTCAAGGTTAAAATTTATGGGAGAGATTCAAGTTATTCAAGCTTGAATAACTCATTAATGGTGGAAAGCTATGGAGTTTAGAGAGAGGGGAGGTTCGACCAGCTTGAAGAGAGAAGAAGGAAAATGAATTTTGTTTCTTTCATTTGTATATTTATCTTCTAATTGACTTAGTCAAATTATCAAGTAAATAAAAATTATTTATGACCTCATGTATGATGTTACCAATGATGATGTCATAATCCTTCATTAAATTAGTTTTCTTTTCCTTTTGTTTTTCCATAGCTTCTTCAATTTAATTATATATTTCAAAATTTTCTTTTCTCTAATTTTATTTGACAGTTAGGTCAAGAGTCAGCTCTCGGGGTCAATCGACCAAATTGCCCCTCGCTGGTTCAACTCAATTTGCAAATAATTTAATATTTCTTTCGGCTCCCTGACCTAATTATTTGACTGGCTTAACAATCTTTTTCCATGATTTTCTCTTTTCCACTGTGTTTTTAATAGTCTTAAGAACCGCAGCATCACATTTTACTGTTCGAAATTTGAGTTTAAATCGACTTCGTAGTCCTTCCCAAGAAGGTCACCCATCGCTGTGACTCTCGGCTCGTTTAACTTCTTATGTTCTGTTTTTCTTATTTATACTTAACTAATTGACAATTACTAATTATTTATATTTATGGCTTATCTAGTTATCTTAAGTGTGGTTCTAATCCCCTTAATTGTCCGGATCGACTTCGGTCACCGGAATAGTGAAATGTACCAGGCTATACAAATAGGGGTGTTACAATTCTCCCCCCCTTAAATAAATTTCGTCTCGAAATTTTACCTGGTATCAATCTCTGAACAGCTATGGGTGCTATCTCCTCATGTCCTCCTCTCATTCCCAAGTAGCTTCTTAGCCCGAATGATGGTTCCACAGCACTTTTACCAACGGTATCTGCTTGTTCTGTAGCTGCTTCACCTCATAAGCTAAAATCTCTATGGGTTCTTCTTCATATGTGAGGTCTGGATTCACTTCAATTTTCTCTACTGGTAGTACATGAGATGGGTCTGATCGATACCTCCTCAACATCGATACATGGAAGACATTATGTATCTTCTCCAACTCTGGAGGTAGTGCCAAAGGACCCACTGTTTCCAGAACCTCATATGGCCCAATGAAATGAGGACTCAGTTTCCCCTTTCTGCCGAATCTCATAATTCTCTTCCAAGGGGAAACCTTGAGGAATACTTTCTCACCCACTGCATACTCAATATCCCTTCTCTTCAGATTAATATAGGACTTCTGACGGTCTGATGCAGTCTTAAGTCGATCTCTGATCACCCTGATCTTCTCCTCAGTTTGCTGAACAATTTCGGGTCCAATCATCTTTCTTTCACCCACGTCATCCCAACACAATGGGGTTCTACATTTTCTGCCATACAAAGCTTCATATGGAGGCATCCCAATGCTTAATTGGTAGCTGTTGTTGTAAGAAAACTCAATCAAATGCAAGTGTGTGTCCAAACTGCTCTCAAACTCAATTACACAAGCTCGTAGCATGTCCTTCTATATCTGAATTACCCTCTCAGACTGGCCATCTGTCTGTGGGTGGAATGCAGTACTGAAGTTCAATCTAGTTCCTAGGGCTCTCTGAAGACTACCCCAGAATCTAGAAGTGAACCTAGGATCTCTGTCTGATACAATGGATACTGGCACTCCATGTAGTCTCACAATTTCATCAATGTACAACCTGGCCAATCTTTCTAAACTGTAGTCCATCCGGACTGGCAGAAAATGAGCAGACTTGGTCAGTCTGTCAACAATGACCCATACTGCATCATGACTCTTTTGTGTCCTCGGAAGTCCCATCACAAAATCCATCGTTATTCTCTCCCATTTCCATTCTGGTACTGGTAGTGGATGTAACAACTCAGTGGGTACTTGATGTTCTGCCTTCACTTGCTGACAAGTTAGGCATTTAGAAACAAACTCTGCCACATCTCTTTTCATACACATCCACCAATAATGCTCCTTTAGCCCCCTATACATTTTTGTGCCACCAGGGTGCATAGCAAAAGGAGACTCATGTGCTTCCTTCAAAATGATTTGTCTCAAATCAACATCATTAGGAACACACATTCTGCCCTGGTGTAGCAGTAGACCATCGTCTCTGATTGAGAATTCTGGTTTCTTGCCCTGCCGGACTTCTTCTAACAGCTTCTGATACTTTTCATCATTCTGAGCAGCCATTTTGATCTGATCAATCAACACTGGCTGTACATGCCATGCAACTGTTGTCTACCCCTCATCATTAATCTCTAAGCTAGCATGTAATGATCTCAACTCATGTACCATAGATAAAGGAGTAACCCGTAGACTTGCCATAGTCTTGCGACTTAAGGCGTCAGCCACAACATTAGCTTTTCCTGGCTGATAGTCTATCAGACAATCATAGTCTTTTATCAACTCTAACCATCTCCTCTGTCTCAATTTCAACTCTTTCTGGGTGCCCAAATACTTCAAATTCTTATGATCTGTGTAGATGTAGCATTTCTCCCCATACAAATAGTGCCTCCAGATCTTAAGAGCAAACACAATAGCTGCAAGCTCCAAATCATGTGTCGAATAATTCCTCTCATGCGGTTTTAGCTGGCGTGATGCATAGGCAATGACATTTCGATCTTGCATCAATACACAATCTAACCCATTGTGAGAAGCATCACTATAAACTATGTATTCTTTACCCGGAGTAGGTAAAGTCAGGACTGGAGCCTCAGTCAAACATTTCTTCAATTCATCAAAACTCTGTTGGCATTTATCCGTCCACTGAAATTTCACATCTTTTCTAAGCAGCTTGGTCAATGGAGATGCCAACATGGAGAATCCCTTTACAAATCGACGATAGTATCCAGCTAAACCCAGAAAACTACGAATCTCTGTGATATTTCTGGGTGGCCTCCAATTAAGGACAGCTTCAATCTTACTTGGATCTACCTTGATACCCTTTTCTGATACTACATGCCCCAAGAAAGATATTTCCTTCAGCCAAAATTCACGCTTCGACAATTTGGCATATAGCTGTTTCTCCCTTAAAGTCTGCAGTACAATCCACAGATGTCTATCATGCTCTTCTGCATTCCTCGAATAGACTAATATATCATCAATAAATACCACAACAAACTGATCGACGTATGGTCTGAAGATAGTGTTGTAAAGTTTAGGGTTTGAGAGGAATAGAAGATGAGAGAAATTGGTTGTAATTATTCATATTATGAAAAGGTAAATATACAGGTATTTATATCAAGGATTACAAGCTAAATAAGGTAAATAACTAATAAAGGAATACAAAGATATGACTAAATATACACCTAATATACAGCTAATGTACACTGTATATATTAAATAATAACAACAGAATTTGACATTCCCTTACACGCCCCCTCAAGCTAAAGCCGGAGTAGGATGAAGGCGAAGCTTGTCTTGAAAACGATGAAATAACTGAGTGCCTAGTGGTTTTGTAAGACCATCAGCTAGTTGATCCGCACTAGAGATGAAGTTGACGGTGAGACGACCCTGCTTGACTTGTTCACGTACAAAATGATAATCCAACTCCACATGTTTCGTTCGTCCATGAAAAAGCGAGTTATTTGTCAAATAGACAGCACCAATGTTGTCGCACTAAAGTTTCGCAGGTAGAGCGTTAGGAAATCCAATTTCATGAAGCAGGGAACCCAACCACATAACTTCAGCTGTGACATTGCCAATAGCCTTGTATTCAGATTCAGTGGATGAGCGAGCAACTGTGGGTTGCTTCTTAGAGGACCAGGAAATGAGATTATCACCCATGTAGACCAGATAACCACCAGTGGACCGGCGATCATCCGGACAGCCTGCCCAATCACTGTCAGAAAAGGCCTGAAGTAGAATACTGGTCCGTTTGGTGAAAGTGAGACCAAGAGAAGCAGTTCCCCGAAGATAGCGAAGGAGACGTTTGACTGCTTGCCAGTGAATATCAGTAGGATTGTGCATGAATTGAGCTAACTTGTTGACAGAAAAGGCAATATCAGGCCTGGTGAGAGTCAGATATTGAAGAGAGCCAAGAACTTGACGATAGTGGTCAGGATGCGGATGAGGAGAACCCATTGCTTTACTCAAAGTAGGAGCTGTAGGCATTGGTGTAGCACATGGTTTGGAAGTGAGCATATTGGTCTCACGAAGAAGATCCTCCAAATATTTTTGCTGACTGAGAACTAAGCTTGTGGGCTGGCGAAGAACTTGAATGCCTAAGAAATAATGCAGAGGGCCCATATCCTTGATAGGAAACACCTGTTTGATAGACTGAAGAAACCAATCAAGCTTAGTAACATCAGAACAAGTTAATAAGATATCATCCACATATACTAGGACATAAAATTTCAACGTTCCAATACAAAGATAAAAGAGAGACGTGTCAGCCTTGGAAGGTGTGAAGCCAAGCTGAAGCAGGTAGTTAGTGAGCCGTTTGAACCAGGACCTGGGTGCCTGCTTAAGGCCATATAGGGATCTCTGAAGTCGGCAGACATGATGAGGAAACTGTGAATGGTGGAAGCCTACCGGTTGCTCCATGTATATTTCATCCTCCAAGTGACCATGAAGGAAAGCACTGGAGATATCAATTTGTCGAATAGGCCACCCATGAAGAGTAGCTAATGATAAAATAGTGCGGACAGTAGTAAACTTAATGACGGGAGAAAAAGTTTCTTGATAGTCCACACCTTCTTGTTGAGCATAACCTTTGGCCACTAACCGAGCCTTATACCTTTGAATACGACCATCAGGATGCCGTTTGATTCGAAACACCCACTTGTTGCCAATAATGTTTTTGTTAGAAGGTCGGGGAACTAGTCTCCATGTTTGGTTCTCAAGCAGTGCATTGAGTTCATCCTGCATAGCCCGGCGCCATTCTAAAACTGTTTTGGCTTGGGTTACGGTTTTTGGTTCTTGGGAAAGGTAATTCGGTTTAGTGTGGGCGAGGTGAGCTTGCCTGTTGTTATTGGTACGGGGCCAAAGTTCCATTGCATGAGTACGGATTGGAGTGGGTTTTGAGTTGGCGAAGGGTTGGGAGTTTGATTGGGTTGGATTGTATTTGGTAAGGTCAACCAAAAGATTTAATCCAGGAGAAGATGAAGTAGGTATTTCGGAGGAGGTGGAATGATTAGGTGATGACGTAGATGAGTGAGCAGATGTGGCTGATTTGTTGGGAGGAGTTGGAGAAGGATTAGAACTCATACCAGATGTGTTGGCTGATGTAGGACCCGAATTGGAGTACACAGCAGTGGTAATGTTGAGCCAAGGAGCTGGTGTAGGCATGGCACTTGATGAAGTAGTAACCAAATCGGCATATGGAAAAAGTTGTTCATGGAATTTGACATGACGGGCATAATAAATTCGACCGGTTTTTTTGTCAAAACATCTATAAGCAGCATGATTGGGACTAAGGCCAAGATTAACACACATAAGTGTTTGAAAAGAAAATTTATGAGCCTGATACGGTCTGAGCCATGGAAAAATTGCACAACCAAACGGTTTGAATTGTAAATAGTTTGGATTTTTCTTGTATAAAATTTGAAAAGGAGATTGGTTGGATGAAACATGACTCAGCAATATATTAATCAATAAGGCACTTTGTTCTAATGCAAAATTCCAAAATTTTAAAGGTAAAGATGCATGAGCGAGTAAAGTTAACGTAGTATCAATTAGATGATGAATTTTCCGCTCAACTGTGCCATTTTGCTCATGTGTATATGGACAAGCAATTCTATGATGAATACCAACGCGTTTAAAATATGAATTTAATTTCTGGTATTCACCTCCCCAATCAGAGTGAAAGGATCGAATTTTTGCCTGAAATTGTCTTTCAACGAGTTTTTCAAATTGCAAGAAAATGTCATAAACCTCACTTTTATTTTTCAAAAAATACACCCAAGTGTATCAGGAAAAATCATCAACAAACAAAACCATATACTTGTGACCATTGAATGAAAGAATGGGAGATGGCCCCCAAACATCCGAGTGAACAATATCAAATGGAAAACGACTCTTGTGTTCAACAGCAACTAATGGAATTCTAGACATTTTTCCTAAAAGAAAACTAGAACAAGGACTCAAGTTAGAAGAATTACTAAAAATGCTTTTATTGTGAACCAAGGTTTGAAGCTTCTTAATGTTAGGATGACCAAGCCTAGTATGCCACTCATCAAGTGATGACACCTCAGCTGCCAAGGCCTGCTTAACTGGTTGCAATTTGTCTACTCCATCCTCACTGGGTCCTTCCATCAGCACCCTCTTAGTCACCTAGTCCTTAATAAGAAAATGAGTGGGCCAAAATTCAAAGAAGCAAGTGTTATCAGCAGTAAATTTTTGCACTGACAATAGGTTTTTAACAATTTTTGGAACACAAAGAACTTGATTTAAATGTAAGGAATCAGTTTTAGAATGGAGCTGAACATTACCAGTATGAGTAATCTGTAAACCCTGACCATTACCAACATGAAGACTATCGTTCCCATTGTAACCTTGAGCTGCCGTTAGAGCCTGAACATCAGGAGTGATGTGATAGTTGGCAGCCGTGTCGGGATACCAAGCTTGCTGAAATTGAGGTGGCATTGGAGGAGCTTGATAAACAAGAGGTGAGTGAACATAATTGGCTTGCGAAAAATTGTAGCGGGGTCCAGAATTCCATGGCGAATAGCCAATAAAGGAAGGTGCATTCCGAGGTGCGTATCTGCTGCGGCAAGTGACAGCTGTGTGATTCCCTTTTCCACAGATTTGGCAGGGACCCCGAGATCGCTGCTGGTTACTGTTCCGTGACCCATTGTTGCCTCCATTGCGTGGTCTGGGTGAAGAATAGGAAGGAGGAATAGTGGCGGATTGAGTGGAACTCTTGAGAACCATATTAGCCTGTGGATTATGAAGACCTTGCACCAAAGATTCATGAGCGACTAATTGCCCATGCAACTCATGAAACGAGACAGGATCAGAACGGAGATTCAAAGTAGTGATAATTGTGTGATATTAAACACCAATATTACGATATATTATCGCATTAAACTCAGCAGGTGTAAGTGGCTTTCCTGAGGCTTTGAGTTCATCCACCTTGGCTTTCGCCTTTTGAAGATATTCAGAAACCGACATATCATTACGCTTGAATTCTTGCAATTCAATATGTAATTGAAGCTGTCGATTCTGTGACATAGAACCGAAGGTGTGTGCAAGAGCTGTCCAGACCTCTTTTGCCATCGTGAGTCCGATAACATATGGAAAGATTTCTTCCGTTAGGGAAGAGAAAAGCCAGGAAAGGAGCATCTGGTCTTTCTTGAACCACTCCTCATATGCTGGGTTCGGTATCTCATCATTGGTTTCATTGAGAATGGTGGGAGAAGGAGAAGGATTGGAGAGAAGAAAATTAAGATTTTGATAATTGAGAATAGGCGAAAATTGAGTCTTCCATGCCAAGTAGTTTTTGGTATTCAGTTTGACAGAGAAGGAATGAGAGTGAGTAGAAGTAACGATGGAGGGAGGAGGTGGATTGGCAGTGGAGACGGCAAAGATCATTGTTGTGGCTCTGATACCATGTAAAGTTTAGGGTTTGAGAGGAATAGAAGATGAGAGAAATTGGTTGTAATTATTCATATTATGAAAGGTAAATATACAGGTATTTATATCAAGGATTACAAGCTAAATAAGGTAAATAACTAATAAAGGAATACAAAGATGTGACTAAATATACACCTAATATACAGCTAATGTACACTGTATATATTAAATAATAACAACAGAATTTGACATTCCCTTACAAGTGTTCATCAGATCCATAAAAGCAGCCGGAGCATTAGTCAATCCGAATGCCATGACCAAGAACTCATAATGGCCATAGTGAGTTCTAAAGGCAGTTTTAGAAATACTCTGCTCTTGTACTTTCAGCTGATAATAACCTGACCTCAGGTCAATTTTGGAGAACACAGCTGCACCCCTCAACTGATCAAACAAGTCATCAATGCGGGGCAATGGATATCTATTCTTTATTGTCACCTTATTCAACTGTCGATAATCAATACACAAGCAGAGAGTGCCATCCTTCTTCTTTACAAAAAACACCGGGGCTCCCCAAGGTGACACACTAGGGCGGATAAAGCCCTTGTCAAGCAGCTCTTGCAACTGTACTTTCAACTCTTTCAATTCTGCTGGTGCCATTCTATGTGGCGTTATAGAGATTGGGTCCACACCAGGCATAACTTCAATCTCAAACTGCACCTCTCTTTCTGGAGGTAATCCTGGCAATTCATCAGGAAACACATCCGGAAAGTCACATATAGTAGGGATGTCCCTCAGTGCTGGGCTGCCCACTTGGGTGTCTATCACATGTGCCAAGTATGCTTCACACCCCTTTCTGATCATCCTTCTGGCTAGTGCAGCCGAAATGATGTTTGATGGCAGTAAATGCCTCTCCCCATGTATTACCACATCACCGTACAAAGGGAGACCAAAAGTGACTGTCTTTAGTCTACAGTCAATCATGGCGTGATGCCTGGCTAACTAATCCATGCCCAAGATAATATCATAATCTCTGAAGGGCATTTCAATCAAATCTGACAAAAAAACGTGTCCTTGGATCACCAAAGGATAGTCTCTATAGATTCTGTTGCCCCAGACCTCTTGTCCTAATGGACTAGTTACTAGCACTTCAAAACCCATTTAGACACATGGAACAGCAAGTGAACTGACTATGCTAGCACTAACATATGAGTGGGTTGAACCCTGATCAAACAACACAAATACTTCTTGATCAGAGATAGAAAATGTACCAACTACCACATCGGAAGTCTCAGCCTCTTCTCACTGTCTCATCGTGTAGACTTTGGCTGAAGCACTTCCTTGTGTTGACTGACCAACAGTGCCCTGACTGCCAGAAGCAGTGCCTCTACCTCTGCCAACTGATTGTGAACCTCTGGGAGCAGGACTCGAAATAGATCCTTCTGCAGTAGTAGGAGCTGGACCATATTTAGGAGCACTAGTGCAGTCTTTAGCTAGATGGCCCTTGCCTCCATAGTTAAAACAGGCTCCAGTGGCCCAATAGCATTCTCCCCTATGAATCTTGCCACAAGTCTCATAGGGGCGGGCAGGATATGAACCCCTGTTCGACTGCTGACCAGACCTAGGGGGTCTCTGTCCAGAGAATCTGCCCCTTCTAAATCTTCCACCTCGACCTCTGCTAGGTCCACTAAATTTCTTTCTCTTCCCATAAGTACCACAAGAACTTGGCTTTACTAACTTTTCACCTTTATCTTTCTCTGTTTTCTCAGTCTTCTCTGATTTTTCTTTTACAGGTGTTGCTTCTGATTCAATCCTTTCTAGCTCAAGTGCTTGAGAGATGAGCTCAGAGAAGTTACTGTGTTTGAATCCCACTACTTGCATTCTCAAACTGGGCTTCAAACCAGTCTCAAACCTCTTGCACCTTTCCTTACTGGTAGAAAGGAGACTCCCAGCATAAGGGCTTAAGCGGGAGAACTCCTCTTATAGTCTGCCATTGATTTACTCCCTTGTTTCAGACTCAGAAATTCATGCAACTTTTGATCCACATATGGGTCTGGGACGTATTTTTGTCTGAATTCTCTGATAAAGTTATCCCAGGTTAGTATTGGTGGTTCAACCAAGCTGTGGGGGATGATCTTCCACCAATTATACGCATCCCCTAGCAGTAGTGACACAGAGTATTCAAACTTCAGTTCATCTAGGCAGTGCAGCTTCTTAAATACTCTATCCATCCTTTCAAGCCATTACTCTGCCTCTAAAGGGACTATTGTACCTTTGAATTCAGTAGCTCCATACTTCAATAACTTGTCATACTGTCTGACTGGAGGTTGTGGCTGTACCATAGGTGTCTGGGGTGGAGCTTGAGCAGGCATACCCCCAGACATTTGTTGAAACATCGCAGCCATCTGCTGTGCAAACTGTGCAGGAAACTACGCCATTTGTGGGGCTGGTGCTACTGATCCACTGACATTCTGTAGAGCTGGGGCTTCCCCTTGTGCCTCAGCTTCAACAGATTGCTCGACTGAGCGATCCCCCTCTTCGATTTCAGTCTAAAATTAGGGTATCTCCTGAATAAATAACACAAGGAGATTTCCCTCGGTTAGTTCATATTTATGATGTAATGTACTGTATGTAACAAATATGGACATTGAGCAGTTGTACTTAACAAGGAAAGACACAAATTCTCAAGTTAAAACATACTTCAAAAATTTGCTCTGATACCACTAAAACATGTCACACCCTACCCCTCTGTAAGGAATAACATGATCCTGTAGAATACCTAATGAACTACCGAACTTCACCTACCGATAACTCATTAAGTACCCTACAAGGGATTTTAAAACAATTTTCTTACTTTTATAAGTGGTGAGCATTTTCTAATAGGTGTTAAAATCATTTAATTCAAGTTAAAAACTAGTTAAAATTTTTGGCCCATTTTATTTTTCCGCAAATTTTATAAAAATTTCGGCAGAGTGCCGTCTGTATTTTGAGAAAACAGTTCTTCAAATACCTGTAAAAAGCACTTCTAATAATTTATCTCAACAATTTCCACAACTCCACAACAATCCCAACCAATTTCTCAAGTTTCAAAATTCAACAATCATCATTTCTCAATTTCCAAAAATTCAGTAATCATCAAAATACTATCAATCAATTTCATTCAAATTAAAATAAAATATTTCTATTCATATTTCATTAAAGATAAAAAAAATTATATACATCATACTAAAAATTTACATTAGGAAAATCCAAACTAGAATTTATTACAAACTTTATACAAACCTTATACAAGCTGTTCAAGACCAGTTTTACATGTCCTTACCTTTACATACATTACATACATCAAAATAAATTTCTACAGTCAGGGTATAAAATATACCCGATATAACTTCAAGGTAAGTCGCTCCACAATCCTCAGTAGCTCACTCTGCTGCTCTCTAGTCTCTAAATCTGAGACAGCAATAACAGCCATCGCTGAGTACTAGGACTCAGTGGTGCACAACATACTAAAATAATCTTTATGTAGAATTTAAATCACATATATTCAAAAATTGGATTGAGCATGAGAGTTAAACATGAAACATAAATTATGAGATTTTAATCCAAACAATTTCATTTTGAAGTGTCAAAACCAATTTCATAAAACCCACAGTTATATCATGCCATTCGAAACAAATATAATCTCAATAGCCAGAGGCTAAGAAGAAGTCACATCACAAGGCTAGCTAGCTCAAATATATGGATATCCATTCAATTTCTTCTTCTACTGGCACACACCTCAACACTTCAGCCAGAGAAGGAATCAAAATTTGAAACTGATTACCCCTATTAGTCATGCTAATGAGGTGTTCAAATATATGGTCATGACACTGTGGTTTCAAAACTTATCTTAAAAATTTACTAAACATTTA
The DNA here is from genome assembly GCF_030052815.1 of Hevea brasiliensis. Classification (NCBI taxonomy): domain Eukaryota; kingdom Viridiplantae; phylum Streptophyta; class Magnoliopsida; order Malpighiales; family Euphorbiaceae; genus Hevea; species Hevea brasiliensis. Next base: position 3,243,281 of record NC_079508.1, on the reverse strand, counting down.
TGCCATCTCAAATATACACAATTAACTTTCAACAATTTAAATCAAAAGCTTAATAAACATTTCATCACAATGATGTCACAATTCAATATTTCGAATTATTCAAAACAATATGTAGAAGATAATTTACAGAAATTATACGTTGTGCACAAACCTTAAGCGAGTCGCCTCTTGGCCTTGACTCGATTTCTCGTGCTCTTTCCCGATGTTCCTTTCCACTGAAACACACAGTTTCACAGTGTTTCAGTACCATAACTTAGCATAAATCCAAAAATAAATTTAATTTCACTTTTATCTAGCTCTAATGTGCTAAACTTGACGTTCTTTAAAATTTGCATTTCAGGGTTACTATTCACTATACTATTCAAGTCAATTTCTTGACTTTCTAAGGCTTAATAGGTATGGGAATTCCAAGTTCACCCACATACCACATTTTGGTCACTAAATTTATTGGTTTTGGTTGTTTACTCAAATTCTAAGCCTTTTAGGCAAATTTGCCAATTTTTAGTTTTGGTGTCTTAAGTTGCACTGTTCCATTGGTTATTTTTCTGTTAGAATTTGGCAAAACTTCCTTCATAGAAAATGTTCCCTATTGTCTTAACTTTATTCTCATTTTTGGATCACTCAAATTGGAGTTTTGTAGCTCAAGTTATAGCCATTTGAATCATGGCTGCCAGATTGGACTTAACCCATATTTCTGGGCAAATTCTGGTTCTGGCAGTTTTAGGTTACCAAATTTGGGTGGCCAAATGACTTAGTTAATGGCATAATTTGGGTTTATGTTCTTCATAAAAGTTTTAGGTCTACATCTCAACTGTCGACTGGTAAAATTTCAGGTCATTTAGACCTTCCTAGCTCATGTTATGGCCAAATGAACAAACACTGTTCATTTGGTCATTTTTGTACAGGTTAGACTGAGAAAATCCGGATTTGGTCAATTTGTTCACTAGGTTTTGGTCACTTTTTGGGCATGATTCCTAAATGAAAATTGTGTCATTTTGTGTCTATTTTCATTCCCAATTGGTCTCATACCAATTGGACTTGTAAAGTTTCTGTTTTGGTCCCTCCAAGTGACCTTAGTCCTGCTGCCTGCAGCATGACCACATTCAATCCGAATTTAAACTCAATTCCAACACTTCCAAAACACTTCATTTGGTAAAAAATGACCATTTCTCACCTCAAACTAGGTCAAACACACCATTTCACAACTTCTCACTTGTTTTACTCCTAAACCCTAAGTGTCTAAAACCCTAACTCACTAAATTGTTGCATTTGACCAATTCAACACCTATATACATGCTTCTTCAACCCAATCAAGATCACATACACTTTTAAGTCCATCAAATTCATGCATACACACATCAAAACCCTAGTTGACCAAAATTAAGGTTTGGTCCCTCATAATTGTTTTTATTTCATTTCTTTAGTTTCTAAGTTCATTTAAGTAACTAAACATGCATTTAAATAGAAAATTGAAAGTTAAAATACTAACCTTAGGTGAAGTCTTTGATCTTCACTTTTTCCGCTAATTTCTCACTTTTCTGTCACACTTTGCTCCTCGTAAGATGTAACATGCTCCCTTCGTACGCCTAATGAATTACCGTACTTCGCCTATGGATAACCCATTAAATATACTACAAGGGATTTTAAAACAATTTTCGTTCAATTTTAAATTGGTAGGTAAAATTTTTCTCAATTATTAAAAACCTTTATTTAAAGTCCAACATAAATTTAATTTTTAGATATTTAAAATCTCCGTAATTTTTACAAAAATTTCGGCAGAGTGCCGTCTATATTTAGAGAAAACAGTTCTTCAAAGCCTGAAAATAAAGACACTCCCAATATATTTCTCAATCCCAACTCTATTATTCAATCTCATTTCACAAAATAACACAAGCAACTCAATACACAGTTTCAATTAATTCAAACATTGAAATATCTCATTAAGATAACAAAATTAATATTTACATTCATGAGAGTATTAAAACTTTAGTAGTACAAAACTTTATAAGTACATAAAATCTCAAGATAATATTACAATAATTTGTATTTGATTACAATCCAAAAAATATATTACAAAAGAGTTGGTAAAAAATATATTACAAAAGAGTTGGTACAACTGCTCAAAGGAAATTTCATACATATAATTACAGAATTACATCAAAAGCTAATGTACAAGGGTATACCTATGATATACCAGAGGATAATCTCACAATGTCTTTCAGTAACCTCGCTCAGCTGCTTTATATTTTCTTTCACCTGCGACAACATACAAAGCTATCGCTGAGTGGTGAACTCAATGGTGCACAACTAATAATTTAAAACTTAATACAAATTATTCTTAACAATTTATAATAAATAAAAATTTAAAATTTCTAAATTCTTCAAAATCCATGACATTCAAAAATCATTATTTTCATTCATGCAAATTATTCATTTGAATAACATTTTGACAAATTAATAACTATTTATTTACATTTCCTTTAAATTCTGAAATAATACAAAAATATTTTGAATCACTAACAAATTATTTATTTCAATCACAATTTATCAAATTATGCATAATTTAAAGGGCGTTGCCAATAATCAACACAGTTGAACCCATGACCCAAAATTCAAATAGATGTTGTGTTGTACACCATGACATTTCACACTCTCCCAATAACGGAGGCTAAAAGGGAGGAACAAAGACTAGCTAGTATATATGAGTATTCATTCAAATTCTTCCCCAACTGGCAAGCTAGAGAGGAAGAAACTCGCCCCATCTAGTGGAGGAGATATCTCACTAGACAAGCTAATGAGAATTGACAACAAATTTTGCCATGTCAACTGTGGTTTCAAATCATATTCAAAACAATTTCTATTTACAAAGTGTTTACAAATTATCAACATATTTAGTCATCATAAATTCATGCTCAAGGTTGGCAACACATCAAACTTAAAATTCATAATCCTCAAAACCATGCAATAAATCCTTAAATGCATAAAAAAATTATATTTAAATTATACAATTTCATTCAATAAGTTGAAATTCTCAACACAACAAAATCATAAGTCACAAAATAAACTTGTTCAAATCAATTTAGAAGTAAAAAAAAAAATAACAAAAGAGTTAGTTGTGCACAAACCTTAAGCTAGTCGCCTCTTGGCCTTAACTCGATTCCTCGGGTTCTTTCCCGGTGTTCTTTTCCACTGAAATGTTTCAGTACCATAACTTAGCATAAATCCAAAAATAATTTTAAATTCACTTTTACCTAGCTCTAATATGCTAAACTTGATGTTCTTTAAATTTTGTGTTTTGGAGTTACTATTCACTATACTATTCAAGTCAATTTGTTGACTTTCTAAGGCTTAATAGGTATGGGAATTCCAACTTCACCCACATACCATATTTTGGTCACTAAATTTGTTGGTTTTGGTTGTTTACTCAAATTCTAAGTCTTTTAGGCAAATTTGCAAATTTTCAGTTTTGGTGTCCTAAATTGCACTGTTCCATTAGTCATTTTTCTGTTAGAATTTGGCAAAACTTTCTTCATAGAAAATGTTCCCTATTGTCTTAACTTTATTCTCCTTTTTGAATCACTCCAATTGGAGTTTTGTAGCTCAAGTCATAGCCATTTGAACCATGGCTGCCGGATTGGACTTAACCCAGATTTTTGGGCAAATTCTGGTTCTGGCAGTTTTAGGTCACCAACTTTGGGTGGCCAAATGACTTGATTAATGGCACAATTTGGGTTTGTGTTCTTCATGAAAGTTTTAGGTCTATATCTCAACTATCCACTAGTAAAATTTCAGGTCATTTAGACTGCCTAGCTCAAGTTATGGCCAAATGAACAAATACTGTTCGTTTAGTCATTTTGTACAGGGTAGACTGAGATTTTCCGGATTTGGTCAATTTGTTCACTAGGTTTTGGTCACTCTTTGGGCATGGTTCCTAAATGAAAATTGTGTCATTTTGTGTCTATTTTCATTCCCAATTGGTTTCATACCAATTGGACTTGTAAATTTTCAGTTTTGGTCCCTCAAAGGGACCTTGGCTTGCTGCCAGTAGCATGACTACACTCAATCCGAATTTAATCTCAATTCAAACACTTCCAACACACTTCATTTGGTCACAAATGACCATTTCTCACTTCAAACTAAGTCAAACACATCATTTCACCATTTCTCCAAATTTTTGCCTCTCAAACCCTAGGTGTCCAAAACCCTAACTCACTAAATTGTTACATTTAACCAAATCTAAGCATATCAATCTCACTACCACATTCATACAAGCTTGCCTAACATATTAAATTCAATCCAAACACAAGCATATGCATAGTAACCCTAGTTGGCCGAATTTTTAGTTTGGTCCTTCAACAATTGATTTCATTTCATTTCTTTAACTTCTAAGTTACTTTAAGCTACAAACACAACTAATAATCTAAAATTTTCAAATTAGAGTTCTCACCTCCACTTGGATTTGAATTCTCCAATTTCCTTCTTCTTTTCTTCTTTCTTTTTTTGTCAAGTCCTCTATCAAGGCTTGAAATCAAGGTTTAATGTTGGAGGTTTAACTTTCTATGGTGTGATTATGGGTTTGATCAAGCTCAAAATGAGCTTTAATCAAGGTTTTGGTGAAGGAGAGGGAGAGAGAGAGAGTGAGGGCGGTAACTAGGGAAGGAAGAAGACTTTTATTTTTTTTTCTTTCTTTTCTTTTCTTTTTTATGTCTTAGGAAGACCATAAATCAATTTAATTAAATTTATTAATTTTAATATTTATGGCATCATGCATGATGTCATCTCCCTTCACTTTTTCATTTTCTTTTTTTTTTATTTATTTTTTCATTAGTTCTTTAATTTAATTCCCGACTCTGAAATTTTCTTTTCTCCAATTTTTTTTGACAGTTAGGTCAGGAGTCAGCTCTCGAGGTCAATTGACCAAATTGCCCCTCGCCGGTTCGACCCGGTTTGCAAATAATTCAATATTTCTTCCGGCTCCCTGACCTAATTATTTGACTGGCTTAACAGTTCTTTTTCGTGATTTTCTCTTTTTCACTATGTTCGCAATAGTCCTAAGGACTGCGGCGTCACATTTTACGGTTCGAAATTTGAGTTTAAATTGACTTCGCAATCCTTCCTGAGAAGGTCACCCATCACTGTGACTCTCAGCTCATTTAACTTCTTATGTTCTGTTTTTCTTATTTATACTTAACTAATTGACAATTACTAATTATTTGTGTATATAGCTTATCTAGTTGTCTTAAGTGTGGTTCTAATCCCCTTAATTGTCCGGACCGACACTAGTCACCGGAACAGTGAAATATACCAGGCTATACAAATAGGGGTGTTACAATTCTCCCCCCCTTAAAATAATTTCGTCCTCGAAATTTTACCGGGTATCAGTCTCTGAACAGTTATGGGTGTTGTCTCCTCATGTCCTATTCACGCTCCTAAGTAGCTTCCTAGCCTGAATGATGGTTCCTTAGCACTTTAACCAATACTATTTACTCATCGATTGCTCACCTCGTGTGCCAAGTTTCTTATGAGCTTCTGTCATAAGTTAGATTCAAATTCATTTCAATTTTAGAGGTAAGCAAATCTGTGTGCTAGTGGATCCACTCTTTGTAGGACCTCGTACGATCCTATGGCTGAGAACTTAGTTTTACTCTTTTTTTATCAAATCTCTTGATCATTTGATGCAACCTTCAATTTAGTTTAGAATATTTTAGTCTTTTCTTGCTGTTGTTTTAGCAATTATTTTCCTTTGTAGTCTCTTTTTTTTTTTTTTAAATGACCTTATTGGTCATATATGAACTGCTTATCTCTTTCTTGGTCATAGGTCCATAACCATTATCTTACCATCTCCATTTATGACCAAGGCCTATGTGCCATTTTGTACTATCTTGTTTGCTTTTGTTAAACTTATTTCCTTCTTGATAAAATAGTTCGGGATATCGTTACGCCTCTTAAGTAGGTTGTTTGCCCTGGTGGCAATTCCTCATCTATTGTTTTTCTCATTTCTTACTGTTCTATTTGTTTCCTTCTTTCATTCCACAACTTAACTTTAATTATTTTATTTCTTAATCTAATCTTCTTCCTTAACGTGACTGTCGAGTCATGATTTAGAACCTCTTATTGTCCTTAATAAATCTGCTACACTTCAATATTACTTTAATTTGGTCCTCTGACCATTCTAGTCAACACTTGAACTAATATTCATAACGTTTCTTTATTATATTTGCACCAACTATCCTAATTTTTACTTCCACAACTCTTTTATCTATCAATATTCTATAGCTTATTTTCCGCTGGTATGCGATCATTACCCCCTTTTTTTTTTTCAACCATAAACAATTCTTCAATCTTAAGAAGGGAGTCTACCGGACTCTCTTGTTTCCCATGCTATTCAAAAGTTTCGCTTGAATTCTAATATAATCCTTATGATCCGCACAATAAAATTGTGCTCTTCCTAAAGAATACCTGGCCAACTAGTTCCTATCGAATTACTGTTATCAGTAGAATATCATTTCTTAACTATTTTATAAGTTATAATTATCATCCATAGCATCCTGTCTCTTCCAGGGGAACAAAATTATATTTTGTGTCTCACTACTACTCAAATAGAATATTATTCCTTACTAAACTTTGAGCAAAAGATCCATTGCAATTTCAAAACAACTATAAACCTGATGTACTGTAATTGGAGACTAAATGACTTAGCCTTATAGGTGTTATTTTTAAATTTTTACCATGCTAAAATCTCTAGTCCCATAACAATTCCTGATGTACTGTAATTCGTGCTAGGGTAACGGAGTCTTTAACTCTCACTACCTTGCAACCATGATCTTTTGATATTCTAATTATAGAGTTTTAAATCTCGAATTAGGATTTTCAAACTCAGTTCTAGTAATAAAACTCTATTCTAGTATATTTGTACCAAAGCAAAAGTTATTTATAACTATTCTTATCCTTATGTACTATTGGGTAGTACATTGCTCTACACAATAAATCTCAAGTCAGTACTATAATCTGCAGCTTATAGCGCAAACATAAAGAATATTGCATAGTTACTACGATACTTCCCAATAGATTAAACTTCCCTATGTCTTATTTCTTTCAAATCCACTAATATCTTAAACTTAGTTTGATTATGGTACTTACTGACATCTATCAACAGTAGTACCTTTACTTGCATCTAGGGCAGATATATTGCTATAACTTACTTTTTGGTCCTCTTGCCTTACCTAGTTAGGCTTACTAATTAACTTTATAATTTATCATAGTCTAGGAGATGTCTCTCACTAGAACTTTTCCAAAATTAATTCCAATAATGCTTATTATCGCAATTCTTATCCTAAAAGACTAATTACTAACACATTAAAATTTATCTCCATGCAAGGGAATAGCAGTAGAACATATAATTTTACATTAGCATATAAATAAGTAGAGCCGGAATCAAATAGTACATAATTATTCCTTTCACAAGTTAAGAACATACCGGCAACTACATCTGAAGTCTCTGCTTCTTCCCCTCGATGCATGGCGTTCCCTCTTTCTAGTGTTTTCCTCTGCTCGGGTTGGTCCATTGTGCGAGGATTACCCGAAGTGTTGTCTCTACTTCTGCCTCTGCCCCTACTGACTATTAATGAGCCTCTAAAATCAGAACCTTGGACTGATTCCTCTGGTGTAGTATGTGGCATAAATCGACGTGCGCTAATACAATCTCGGGCGAAATGTCCAATTCCACCACAATTGAAGCAGGCTCCAGTGACCCTATGGCAAATACCCCCATGAAATTTCCCACAAACGTCACAGATACGGATAAGGTAAGAACTTCTAGTTCTTTGATGAATGGTTCTTAATTGCTTCCGCCCTGAAGATCCACCTCTGTCATACTTAGGTGCTTGAGGTCCCTCAAAATCTTTTCTCTTTCCCAAATTACTACTCGAACTTTGACCGATGGGTTTCCCACTTTTCTCTTTTTCGTGCTGCTCTTGAGGGGGTTGGGTTTGTACTTGGGCCTGGGCTGACAGATTATTAGCCATTTGCTAAAAGAACATGGCCATCTGCTGAGCCGTTTGTGCAGTAATTTGTATAGGAGGGACTGGTGCGTTTGGACCTCAAACGCTCTGCGAAACTGGGGCCTCTCCTTGTACATTAGCTGTATCAGACTACTCTATCGTTTTATCCCCCTTGTTCATATCTATTCACATGATTTTTTTTTCCTGTACAACCAACACAAGGAGATTTCTCCCCGTTAGTTCATATTTATGGTGTAAATGTACTATATGTATGAAACATTTGAGCAGTTGTACTTATCAAAAAATATTTTAAATTCACAGTTCAAAATTTACTTTAAAACCTTTGCTCTGATACCACTAAAACATGTCATACCCTACTCCTCGTAAGATGTAACATGCTTCCGTAGTACACCTAATAAATTACCGTACTTCGCCTACCGATAACTCATTAAATATACTACAAGGGATTTTAAAATAATTTTTGTTCATTTTTAAATTGGTGGGTAAATTTTTTCTCAATTATTAAAAACATTTATTTAAAGTCCAACATAAATTTAATTTTTAGATATTTAAAATCTCTGCAATTTTTACAAAAATTTCGGCAGAGTGCCATTTGTATTTAAAGAAAATAGTTCTTCAAAACTTGAAAATAAAGACACTCCCAATATATTTCTCAATCCCAACTCTATTATTCAATCTCATTTCACAAAATAACACAAGCAACTCAATACACAATTTGAATTAAATCAAACATTGAAATATCTCATTAAGATAACAAAATTAATATTTACATTCATGGGAGTATTAAAAATTTAGTAGTACAAAACTTTATAAGTACATTTTAGATAATATTACAATAATTTGTATTTGATTACAATCCAAAAAATATATTACAAAAGAGTTGGTATAACTGCTTAAAGGAAATTTCATACATATAATTACAGAATTATATCAAAAGCTAATGTACAAGGGTATACCTATGATATATCCGAGGATAATCTCACCGTGTCTTTCAGTAACCTCGCTCAGCTGCTTTATATTTTCTTTCACCTGCAACAGCATGCAAAGCTATCGCTGGGTGGTGAACTCAGTGGTGCACAACTAATAATTTAAAACTTAATACAAATTATTCTTAACAATTTATAATAAATAAAAATTTAAAATTTCTAAATTCTTCAAAATCCATGACATTCAAAAATCATATTTTCATTCATGCAAATTATTCATTTGAATAACATTTTGATCAATTAATAACTATTTGTTTACATTTCCTTTAAATTCTGAAATAATACAAAAATATTTTGAATCACTAACAAATTATTTATTTCAATCACAATTTATCAAATTATGCATAATTTAAAGGGCGTTGCCAACAATCCACACAGTTGAACCCATGACCCAAAATTCAAATAAATGCCGTGTTGTACACCACGACGTTTCACACTCTCTCAATAACCAAGGCTAAAAGGGAGGAAAAAAGACTAGCTAGTATATATGAGTACTCATTTAAACTCTTCCCCAACTGGCAAGCCAGAGAGGAAGAAACTCACCCCATCTAGTGGAGGAGATATCTCACTAGACAAGCTAATGAGAATTCACAACAAATTTTGCCATGTCAACTGTGGTTTCAAATCATATTCAAAACAATTTATATTTACAAAGTGTTTACAAATCATCAACATATTTAATCATCATAAATTCATGCCCAAGGATGGCAACACATAAAACTTAAAATTTACAATCCTCAAAACCATACAATAAATCCTTAAATGAATAAGAAAATTTATATTTAAATTATACAATTTCATTCAATAAGTTAAAATTCTCAACACAACAAAATCATAAGTCACAAAATAAACTTGTTCAAATCAATTTAGAAGTAAAAAAAAAAAAAAACAAAAGAGTTAGTTGTGCACAAACCTTAAGCGAGTCGCCTCTTGGCCTTGACTCGATTCCTCGGGTTCTTTCCCGGTGTTCTTTTCCACTGAAATGTTTCAGTACCATAACTTAGTGTAAATCCAAAAATATATTTAAAGTCACTTTTACCTAGCTCTAATATGCTAAACTTGACGTTCTTTAAATTTTGTGTTTCGGAGTTACTATTAACTACACTATTCAAGTTAATTTGTTGACTTTCTAAGGCTTAATAGGTATGGGAATTCCAACTTCACCCACATACCACATTTTGATCACTAAATTTGTTGGTTTTGGTTGTTTACTCAAATTCTAAGTCTTTTACGCAAATTTGCAAATTTTCAGTTTTGGTGTCCTAAGTTGCACTGTTCTATTGGTCATTTTTCTGTTAGAATTTGGCAAAACTCTCTTCATAGAAAATGTTCCCTATTGTCTTAACTTTATTCTCCTTTGTGACTCACTCCAATTGGAGTTTTTTGGCTCAAGTTATAGCCATTTGAACCATGGCTGCCGGATTGGACTTAACTCAGTTTAGGCAAATTGCAGTTCGCGGTTTAGGTCACCAATTTTGGGTGGCCAAATGACTTGATTAATGGCACAATTTGGGTTGTGTTCTTCATAAAAGTTTTAGGTCTATATCTCAACTATCCACTGGTAAACTTTCAGGTCATTTAGACCTGCCTAGCTCAAGTTATGGCCAAATGAACTGTTCATTTGGTAATTTTGTACAGGGCAGACTGAGATTTTCCGGATTTGGTCAATTTGTTCACTAGGTTTTGGTCACTTTTTGGGCATGGTTCCTAAATGAAAATTGTGTCATTTAGTGTCTATTTTCACTCCCAATTGGTCTCATACCAGTTGGACTTATAAATTTTCAGTTTTGGTCCCTCAAAGGGACCTTGGTCCTGCTGCCAGCAGCATGACTACACTCAATCCGAATTTAACCTCAATTCAAACATTTCCAACACACTTCATTTGGTCACAAATGACAATTTCTCACTTCAAACTAAGTCAAACACATCATTTTACCATTTCTCCAAATTTTTGCCTCCCAAACCCTAGGTGTCCAAAACCCTAACTCACTAAATTGTTACATTTAACCAAATCTAAGCATATCAATCTCACTACATTCATACAAGCTTGCCTAACATATTAAATTCAATCCAAACACAAGCATATGCATAGTAACCCTAGTTGACCAAATTTTTAGTTTGGTCCTTCAACAATTGATTTCATTTCATTTCTTTAAATTCTAAGTTACTTTAAGCTACAAACACAACTAATAATCTAAAATTTTCAAATTAGAGTTCTCACCTCCACTTGGATTTGAATTCTCCAATTTCCTTCTTCTTTTCTTCTTTCTTTTTTTGTCAAGTCCTCTATCAAGGCTTGAAATCAAGGTTTAATGTTGGAGGTTTAACTTTCTATGGTGGGATTATGCGTTTGATTAAGCTCAAAATGAGCTTTAATGGAGGTTTTGGTGAAGGAGAGGGAGAGAGAGAGTGAGGGCGGCAACTAGGGAAGGAAGAAGACTTTTATTTTTTTTTTTTCTTTCTTTTCTTTTCTTTTTTATGTCTTAGGAAGACCATAAATCAATTTAATTAAATTTATTAATTATAATATTTATGGCATCATGCATGATGTCATGCATGATGTCATCTCCCTTCACTTTTTCATTTTCTTTTTTTTTTCATTTATTTTTCCATTAGTTCTTTAATTTAATTCCCGACTCCGAAATTTTCTTTTCTCCGATTTTATTTGACAGTTAGGTCAGAAGTCAGCTCTCGAGGTCAATTGACCAAATTACCCCTCGCAGGTTCAACCCGGTTTGTAAATAATTTAATATTTCTTTCGGCTCCTTGACCTAATTATTTGACTGGCTTAACAGTTTTTTTTCGTGATTTTCTCTTTTCCACTATATTCGCAATAGTCCTAAGGACCGCGGCGTCACATTTTACGGTTTGAAATTTGAGTTTAAATTGACTTCGCAATCCTTCCCGAGAAGGTCACCCATCACTGTGACTCTCGGCTCGTTTAACTTCTTATGTTCTGTTTTTCTTACTTATACTTAACTAATTGACAATTACTAATTATTTGTGTATATAGCTTATCTAGTTGTCTTAAGTGTGGTTCTAATTTCCTTAATTGTCCGGACCTACACCGATCACCGGAACAGTGAAATATACCAGGCTATACAAATAGGGGTGTTACATTTTCTTTCCTCAATTCTTCCTTTCTTGGGTAATTTAGAAGTTTTCTAGTGTTCAAGGTTAAAATTTATGGGAGAGATTCAAGTTATTCAAGCTTGAATAACTCATCAATGGTGGAAAGCTATGGAATTTAGAGAGAGGGGAGCTTCGGCCGGCTTGAAGAGAGAAGAAGGAAAATGAATTTTGTTTCTTTAATTTGTATATTTATCTTCTAATTAACTTAGTCAAATTATCAAGTAAATAAAAATTATTTATGACCTCATGTATGATGTCACCAATGATGATGTCATAATCCTTCATTAAATTTGTTTTCTTTTCCTTTTGTTTTCCCATAGCTTCTTCAATTTAATTATATATTTCAAAATTTTCTTTTCTCTAATTTTATTTGACAGTTAGGTCAGGAGTCAGCTCTCAGGGTCAATTGACCAAATTGCCCCTCGCCGGTTCAACTCGGTTTGCAAATAATTCAATATTTCTTTCGGCTCCCTAACCTAATTATTTGACTAGTTTAACAATCTTTTTCCGTGATTTTCTCTTTTCCACTGTGTTTGTAATAGTCTTAAGGACCGCAGCGTCACATTTTATGGTTCGAAATTTGAGTTTAAATCGACTTCGCAGTCCTTCCCGAGAAGGTCACCCATCGCTGTGACTCTTAGCTTGTTTAACTTCTTATATTCTGTTTTTCTTATTTATACTTAACTAATTGACAATTACTAATTATTTGTGTTTATGGCTTATCTAGTTATCTTAAGTGTGGTTCTAATCCCCTTAATTGTCCGGACCGACTCCGGTCACCGGAATAGTGAAATGTACCAGGCTATACAAATAGGGGTATTACAAAAGTCATCATCTTTAGCATATAATTCTTTCATATATTCGAATTCCAATAACTTTGCATCAAGAAGGGTAAGAAGGTTATACCTTCGAGATAAGGCATCAGCAACCACATTATCTTTCCCATGTTTGTATTGAATCATATAAAGGAAGGTCTTAATGAACTCAACCCATTTTGCATAATGCCTACTCAACTTATTCTGCCCCTTGATATGCTTTAATGACTCATGATCTTTGTGGATGACAAATTGCTTTGGCTAAAGGTAATGTTGCCACGTTTCCAAGGCATGTACCAATGCATACAACTCTTTGTCATATGTAGAATAGTTCAAAGCTGCTCCATTACGCTTCTCACTAAAGTATGCTATTGGTCTCTTATCTTGCATTAAAATGGCTCTAATACCTATTTTTGATGCATCACACTCAACCTCAAAAGTCTTAAAAAAATCAGGTAAAGCCAACACAGGAGCAGAACATAACATGTCTTTAATTTTGTGAAAAGCATCATCTTGTTTCTGTTCCCAAAAAAATTTAACATTCTTTTTGACAAGATCATTTAATGCTGCTACAATGGTACTGAAATTCTTAATAAATCTTCTATAGAAACTAGCTAGTCCATGGAAACTATGTACTTCAGATGCAGACTTTAAAATAGGCCATTCTCTAATAGCTCTAATTTTTTCATCATCAACTTCAACACTATTAGCACTAATGACAAATCCTAAAAAGACAACCTTTTCAATGCAAAATGAACATTTCTTCAAGTTAGCATATAAGTTTTCCTTTCTTAACACATCGAATACAACTCTTAAATGATGCATATGTTCATTCATGTCTCTACTGTAAACTAATATATCATCAAAATAAACAACAACAAATTTTCCAATAAAGCACGCAACATATGATTCATCAATTTCATAAAAGTGCTAGGAGCGTTAGTTAACCCAAAAGGCATCACTAACCACTCATATAGTCCATGCTTTGTTTTAAATGTAGTCTTCCATTCATCACCTACTTTCATGCGAATTTGATGATATCCGCTTTTCAAGTCAATTTTGGTAAAAACACAAGCACCGTAAAGTTCATCCAACATATCGTCCAATCTAGGTATAAGGTGGCGATATTTAACAGTGATTTTGTTGACCGCACTACAATCCACACACATGCGCCATGTGCCATCTTTTTTTAGTACCAAAAGAATGGTTACAACACAAGAGCTCATACTTTCTCTCACATAACCCTTCGCTAGCAATTCCTCAACTTGTCTTTGTAATTCTTTGGTTTCTTCAGGGTTAGTTCTATCGGCTGGACGGTTGGGAATAACTGCTCCAAGTACAAAATCAATCTGGTGCTCAATCCCTCGAATAGGTGGTAGTCCTAGTGGCATCTTTTTGGGCAGCACATCTTCATATTCCTACAACAGGGAGACAACAACACTAGGTAAATTGGGGTCAAAGTCAGATGTGAATAAACAAGAGTCCTTAAATACAATTAATAACATTTGCTTATTGGCAAACATGGCATTCCTCACATCTCTTCCTTTAGCATACAAGCTTAATTTTCTCTCCCCTCTTTCTGCACAGCTCACCTTTCGCGCCAAAGATTCACCTATTTCAAACGCTTTTGGAATGTTTACTTTACTCTCTTTTCTTTCCTCACAACCACCCTTGTCTTGCTCAATCACAATATTTTCACTCTATTTTTTTTCACTCCTTTTCTTCTCTGCTCTCTTTTCGGCCACTCTTGATTTTACCTCACCCATTGCTTGCTTAAGCCTTGTTTGGTCTTCATAAATCTGTTTTGGTGTCATAGGTGCCAAAATGATATTTCTTCCATTCATTTCAAAAGAGTACCTATTTTTATAGCCATTGTGAATCACCTTTCTATCAAATTGCCATGGTCGACTAAGTAACAAATGGCCAACTTGCATTGGAACCACGTCACACATAACCTCATCTTGATACTTTCCTATTACAAAGGAAACCAGCACTTATTTTGTTACTTTCACCTCACCACATTCATTCGACCACTGCAATTTATAGGGTCTAGGATGTTTTAAAGTCCTCAACCCTAATCTCTGCATCAAAATACTACTAGCCACATTGGCACAACTTTCCCCATCAATGATGACACTACAAGCTTTGTCTTGGATAAGACACCATTAATGATGACGCTATAAGCTTTGTCTTGGATAAGACACCTTGTATGAAAAATTGTTTCTCTTTGCAATTCATCACCAACATCCTCCTTTACTTGAGTATTTAATGCTCTCATAATCACTAGAGCACTTCCTTTAACAGTATATTCTACCTCTGCATCCTCCTCCCCTGAAGATGTGGAATCACTCACAATTTCGTCATCCATTTCTATCTCACCATTTTCTCTCATGACCATGACTCTTTTGTTAGGGCATTAAGAAGCTATGTATCCATTGCCCAAATACCTAAAACACTTCACATCTCTATTTCGGGTAGTAGCAGCAACCTCCTATCCTTTACTTTTTACAAATTTCTTCTCCACCTTCTTTTCCTTTTCCTCATTTTTCCAAGATGAAGAAGTACCTACATTTCTTCCAAATTTTGACTTGTTTTTAAGTTGACTTATTACCTTCATAGCCATGTGGACCATATCCTCCAACTCAACATAATGATGTAACTCAACATAATGATGTAACTCAACAATATGAGCAATATCCTTATTTAGCCCATTCAAGAATCTAGCCATGGTGGCTTCTCTATCCTCCTCCATATTTACTCTAATCATAGCAATTTCCATTTCCTTATGATAATCTTCAACACTTTTAGAACCCTGAGTCAATCTTTGTAACCTCTGATGTAGCTCTCTATAGTAATGATATGAAAAAATCTCTTCCTCATTATAGTTTTCATCTCACCCCTTGTTGCAATTGGTTGCTCATAATCTCCTTCTACTAACCAACACCTGATCCCACCATACCAAAACAAAATCAGTAAATTCTACTGACAATCAAAGACAGCTTCTACCTTCTTTCCCATTCTCGATACACATCCGGATCATTTTTCCCTTGGAAAGGAGGGGTGCTTATTTTAATACTTTTGATATTGTCATCTACCCTATTCCTCTCTGTAATGCCCTCACTTTAGGTAGTCCGTACATTTCACTGTTTCGATGACTAACGTCTGTTCGGACAGCTAGGATGTCTGGAATTACACTCAAACTAGAGTGAGGAAACATAAATTGACTGAATAAAGACTAAGTAAAATTAAACAAAAGTAAAAGAAGCGAAGTACAACTCGGTTAAATGAGCCGGGGTCACAGCGATGGGTGACTGTACTAGGAAGCGACTGTGAAGACAGTTGCTGATCCCAGACCCACGAGGAATCCTAGGAGATAATTTTGGGACTTAATTAAAGGTTTAATGAGGCATAAATGACATTAGATATGCCAAAGAAAATTCAGGAGAATTTATTTATCAGTACAGACCAAAAATAACTCGATGAGCCTAATGAAGGGTATTTTGGTCATTTCAACCCCAGAGTTGAATTGACCTAAATTTCAATTAAAATAATAAAGATTAAAACACATAAAATAAATTAAATCATGAATTATGATATGGAAAATGAGAAAAGAAAAGGAAAAGAAAAAGAAATACATTATTGCATGGGCATGATGTCATAATGACATCATTTTAAGTATTTAGCCAATGGGAATTTGACAAAGGGGTATTAAGAGATAAGAAGAGTTAAAAGTAGACAAATAATTCAATTGAAATCATCTTCTTCTTCCTCTTGCTCCCATGGCTGAACCACACTCTCCATAACTCTCTCTCTATTTTCTTCTTTCAAGCTCAATTTTCCTAAGCTTTCCCACTTTAAAACCCTAGTTTCCCTTCACTAAAATTCATCCCACATCACAAGGAAGCTCTAGGAAGCCACAAGGAGTAGAAATTTTAAAGTTTTAACAAGCCCAAGAAAGTGATCAAAGAGTTTAGTGCAAGATTACTCTTCCTCACTTCTTTAAGTATGTTAATCATGCCTAAGAAAGTGGAATTTGAATGAAATTGAAAAGAATTATTGATTAAATGCATAACCCAAATTTCGGCCAGCCTAGGGAAGTGAGGGATGTTGAATTTAATTGGATTAAAAATTTCAATCTTAGCTTAGATAACATGGAAGATGTGGTATATATGTTTAATTGCTTGTGGTATGCATAAATTGAGGAAATTAAGTTAGGGTTTGACCTAACTATTAGGATTTTATGAAAATACTTGAAATTGACCAAACTGAGATTGTTTTTTGCTATTTAGAAGTGCCATGTACGCTAATTAAAGTAAGGGAGTTGGAGGAAATTGAAAATTGGGAGTGCTTTCTTGTGCAGGTTACGAGACTCAATGAGTCCAGTTTGGTTTTTGACTTATAACTGAAATTGCGTGGCTCCAATTGGTATGAGGCCAATTATAAGTGAAACCAGACTCAAAACACTCCATTTTTCATGAAGAAACCATGCTCAAATTCTATCCAAAACTTTACCAAATTACTATTCCAATCTGGCTAACCATACAATGAACCTAAAAAAATAACCAAATAAATAGTACACATTCATTTGGCCATAACTCCCTCTATACAGGTCCAAATGACCTGAATTTTATACCATTAGAAAGGTTAGATATAGGAATACAACTTTCATGAAGAACACAAAGCCCAAAAATGCCTCTAACCAAATGAAATTTCTAGCCCAAATTGGGACACAAAACTACCTAGAACCATATTGTCCAAAAATTACTAGACATAGGATTACCCAACCAGTTTTGGCAAAAAGGCTATAACTTGGTATAAAAAAAAAATCCAAATGCAATGAAACTAGTAGCAAACTTTCCACAAGACATAGATCTACAATATTGATATTTTGACCAAAACCCAGAAATCAAGGGAACTAGGTCAATTGGCTAGGTAAAGTTAGCATACAAATTCTAGAAATTGCCTAAGTGACCACTTGACCCCAGAACAGTCTTTTAGTCATATCTCCCACTAGGAAACTCCAATTGGGATGAGCCAAACTATTCTGGAAACCTAAGAGATAGGGCTCCAACGTTGATTTAGAAACTTTCCTCAAATTTAGAGTGTAAGAACCCTAAAATGGGAGTCAAACCACTGACTTGAACCTGGAATCCTGTAGACACAGGGTAACTGCATCCAGGCCAGTTAATTGGCTATAACTAATTCTAAAAAACTTGAAAAATTACAATTCAAAATTATGAGTGACCACAAGACATTGAGAAACAATTTCCATGCAGAACACTAGACCTAAATATGGCTTCAACATGTTCAATAAATTGGTAAATTGTAACTCCAAAATCTGCCTAGCTAAGGAACCAGAATTAGGAAATGAATCAGTTATATTTGACCATAACTTGAGTTCTAAAAATCAAAATGACATGATTCAAAAAGGAAAACAAAGATAAGACATAGAGAAACAGCTTTCATGAAGGAAGTGTGGCTAAACAGTTGCCCCATCTTAACCAATTTACTAGATAAATTTAGGACACCAAATCTGGACCTTGAGAAAGGTTCATAAAATGACTTGGCATATGACATGGAATGAACTGAAATAATTTATTAAACATAAGAATAACATGAATAGGCATGTAGGGGTATGAAAATGCTATGGAAACACAATTAGTACATACTATGAAATTATAAATACTTAATAATTCTAGTTTGCCCAAAGTACACCTAGACTTATTTATATAGCATGGATCTATTGGTATACCAATTAGGGACTACAGATTGCAGTACTACCCACATGAATGATCATTAACAGACAATATATGTATAAGATGATTGTTCTACTAGCTTTATGCCTACCTGTTGGCCACAGTGCCTATTATCATTATTGGCTTTATGCCTGCCTGCTGGCCTAGTGCCTGACATGACCGTTGTATACTTGATAGACATACGGATGTCTAACTAGTATACTCCCATGTATCCAGTCTCTATAGTCTGTCATAGGTTAGTTGGGCATAGATATGAGTAATACATTTTAAAATTAAATAAGTACATGAAGAGATCACTAATATGGATTTAATAAGACTGAATACGAAATATATGAATAAAAGATCCTGATTAACTTAATTACTCCCAAAGTTTTATAATCATGTAAAAGACTTCAAATTAGGAAATCTATATTTCTTTATAAGGTTATGAAGGAGCGGAAGCATGAAAATTGTTCATTAGAGCATTGAATTTCAAAAATTTTCTTCTAGGGTTACATGCATCATACCACATCTATTATGCACCTAATTAATGTCAATGCTTAATTAATTGCATATTAAAACACTTTTAATATGTATTAGGATCTATGTTTGCCATTCAAGATTATGAATTAACAAATTAATTCATTTAAACCCTAATTTAAAAGATGAGTTAGAGCACTAACCTCTTCGATGCACTATGGATGTGATTGGCATCTTTAGGAAGCACCTAGGACCCCAAGTGTTGTCCCTCTAACTTGTCCACACCAAGATCACCAATGGGCAGCCCCCAATTTATTTCTCAAGCCTTTTCCAACCAATTATAAATTGGGTTCTTACCTTTAGAGAGGTTGTATGTGTGTATAGAACACTAGAAATAATTTCTAGCAATTTTAATTCAAAGGAATTTGGGCAATTCTATTTGAATTGATGAGAAAAGAAGAAGAGGAGAGGGAGAGGAGAGGAATTTGGGCAATTCTCTTTTAATTCACCTCCACGATCTAATCGAAGAGTTTTAATACTTTTTTCTGTTTGATTTTCTACTTCATATTTAAATTCTTTGAACTTTTCAAAGGATTCATGTTTGTATTTCATCAAATACAAATATCCAAACCTTGATTTATCATCAGTAAAAGTAATAAAGTAATGAAAACCACCTCTAGCCATTTCCTTAAATGGACCACATACATCACTATGTATTAGCTCCAAAATATTTTCAGCTCTTAGTCCTTGTCCAACAAAGGGTGATCTAGTCATTTTTCCCTGAAGGCAGGATTCACAAGTTGGAGTAGATTCAGAACCCAATGAGGATAAAATCCCCATTTTCACCAGTTTTGCAATCCTATCTTCTACAATATGACCTAATCTTAAGTGCTAAATATATTTTGAACTTGAGTTGATTTTCACCATGGCATTGCATTCTTTTAGATTGCTTGCATTCATTTTGTGTTTATCATTATTATCCAAATAATAAAGACCATCATGCATTTAACCTGAGCCAACATAATTATTTCTAAAATAAAAATTGCAAACATCATCTGTGAACTGAAACTCATAGCCATTTCTAGTCAAACTAGATATAGAAATGATGTTCCACACATATAAAAAGATTTAGATCCTATGACTAAAGCTTCAACAGTTGAGCCGTCGCCAATCCAGAGTCTAACATCTAGAGCATGCAAGCTGCTACTGTTTGCTAGTTCCTGCATATCATAAGAAATGTGAGAACTGGCACTAGTATCTAAAACCCAAGCTGTATATGAACTATGAGCATTATCAGCATCTAAATAACAAGATATAGACATACCTTCTGAAGGTGTATCCTTCTTGTCCTTCAAAGAAGCAAGATACTCTGGGCAGTTCCTTTTCCAGTGCCCATCCTTCTAGCAGTGGAGACACTTTCCTTTGCCTCCATCAGCTTTGGTCTTCCCTTTCTATTTGGCTATCTTCTTGGAAGGTCCTGGAACTTGAGGTTTCTTTTTCTTATTGCCCTTCTTCTTGTTGGACTTTCCAGCAAAAGAAGATGCAATCAAAGCTACCTCTTTTTCTTTATTGCCCGGTATATTCTTTTGGGCAATAACAAGCATGTTAAGTAAACTAGCCAAGATGTATTTCTACTTAGTCATATGGAAATTTATCACAAAATTCCCAAATGACTCAGGTAGGGACTGAATGATCAAATCCATCTGTAGTTGGAAATCCATGTTAAAGTCAAGATGTTTCGGCTGCTCTATAAGCCAAATGATCTTGTGGACATGATCCCCAACATTCTGTCCATCAGACATCCTCATTCGAAATAGCTGCCTAGATATCTCATACCTAGCATTCCTGCTATGCTCACCATACAACTCTTGTACGTAAAGGAGGATCTCACTTGCACTCTACATGTTCTCATGTTGCTTTTATAACTCATTACTCATAGAAGCAAGCATGTAACACTTGGCTCTCATATCATGCTCCTTCCACTTGTCCAAAGTGTCATGTTCCTCTTGAGTGGCCTCTGGAGGTAAGGGACTAGGAATATTTGAGTCTATAACATATCCAATACGTTCTAGGTTCAAGATAAGTTTTAAATTTTTTAACCAATCAGAAAGATTAGGTCCTGTCAACCTATTGTGTTCAAGTATGCTCGCAAGGATATTGGATGGTGGTGGTTGTTGAGTGCTCATTATTATCAGAAGAATAATTACAAAAAATAACTAGATTAATTAGTAAATGTATGAAGTAATTAACCAAAATGATTATGGTCTTTTAATCAAATTGGTCCTCCCACTAACTTGGTGAATCCTACACTTCCAAACTAGGAAACGGAAATCCTAGTTGGATGGATTTCTAGTCGGTGATTGAATTCTTATAGTCTTATTGATCATCCTCGGGCACATCCATTATTGGAATTACAATAAACTATAAGTGAGCAATCTCATGTGAGGTTCAATCCTTTATCTAGCCCCTAATGCTCAAAATCTCAAGCACATCCATTATTGATTCATCTTGCATTAGTTAAGTTAGTCCCATTAAACCAGTAAACATGCAAATAACTTTAATGTCCTCAGACACATCCATTATTGGGCATCAGCTTATTTATATATTTACAACATCTCATGCTTAACAATTATTCTTAAGAAAATCTCTTAAATTAAATGCATCAAATGCAAGTATTTAAATTTTCTTAAAATAATTGCCTTAATGGAGGGCCCATGATATAATTTAATTATACCATTTCCAACTTAATCATTTGTTTGGAAGATTTAGTGGTCGGCTTAATTACTATTATGGTCTCACTTTGCACATTATCTAATTAGCATGCATATATCATATACTTGCATACATTCCCATACATCTCATGCATACATGGATAAATAATAAATATGGTATGATCGTGGACTTTCTAAGGGATTCAATTTTGAGCCACTAAGAATTGAATCAGGGCATTCTTAAGTGTATTTCATTCATTCAGTTTACAAGAGTTGCTGAAGGAGTACATAATCAATACTTGATCTTGATTTCCTCCCACTGGTCCCACCAATGCTTTTGACCTCCTTGATCTTTTTGCAATCCAATTACATTGTAATCCTTGGCATACCAAGGCAAATTTACAAGATCATGGACTTTAAAGTCCTCAAATAAATGAAATTACAACCCAAATTATTATAACACTTATAATACCTACCACCAAAAATAAAATTAATTATTTTACAACCCAAAGAAAAATAAAAGAAATAAATCCAATCATATTGGTCTTTTATTGTCCATGATCATCCATCATGCATATTACCATTTAACATTAAAATAAAATATACATACTAAAATTAAATTGAATATCTCATATTCAACTAAAAAATTCAGATTTGAATCTCATTCAAACAAATTTAAAAATTCAGATTTGAATCTCGTTCAAACAATTGAATCAAAATTTAATTGTGTGAAAAAATTTCTTAATTAAATAGTTTAATTAAGCATGGGCCTAATTATGGGCCTTAAATACATAACAATTATACAAAGAGGCTCATAGTCCATGCGCATCATATAAACACTCCCTAGGAGTGTTCTCCTCAAAAACATGCGCACCATCAAGCTCATAACCATGCCGCCACATATATGAATGCAACCAGCAATGAATCAATCAAAATTGATTAAATCACACAATTAAATCTCATATTAAACAATCTAAATGGAAAATATAGTGGCTCTGATACCAATTGAAGGAGCGAAAGCATGAAAATTGTTCATTAGAGCATTGAATTTCAAAAATTTTCTTCTAGAGTTACATGCATCATACCACATCTATTATGTGCCTAATTAATTTCAATGTTCAATTGCATATTAAAACACTTTTAATATGTATTAGGATCTATGTTTTCCATTCAAGATTGTGAATTAACAGATTAATTCATTTAAACCCTAGTTTAAAAGAGGACTTAGAACACTAACCTCTTTGATGCACTATAGATGTGATTGGCACCTTTAGAAAGCACCTAAGACCCCAAGTGTTGTCCCTCTAGCTTGTCCACACCAAGATCACCAATAGGTAGCCCCCATAAAAATAAGATGGGCAATGATGGGATGTGTGGACATATGAAATGGATATAAATTATTTTTTAGTAGGTAAATAAGGAAACCCACCATGCACTAATAAAATAAAGGAGACTCTATCTGGGTCTCCATAAAAATAAGATGTGATAAAAAAAATTCTACACGTAAGATTATATAATTAAATAGACATTAAATTAATATTGTACACGATAAGACAGGATAGGGTGCTTAGGCACCGAATGTAACACACTTTACTTGACTACACTGTAGACGGATGAGGGGTATTAACTCTCTCTCTCTCTCTCTTCTCTTCTTATCCTCCTATCCCCATTCCTCCTATCTTTAGCTCTTCTTCTCTCATACCTATCCCTCCTTGGTCTTTCAACCTCAAAATCATAGTTATCAACCTCATCTTCATCAAATTCAACTACTGGAGGTATAGGATCCCTCCTATTTAGCCTTATCTTATTTTGCCTATCTCTTTGCTCCAATCTTTCCAACCTATCTATGAGTCCATTGCACACAACATTCATTCTTTCAAATTGTTATCTGACAGCCTGCATATATAATGGATTTTCACTTTCCCCCTCACTACCATTACCCCTTCTAGACATGTTTTCAGACCTGCAAGAAAATGGTTAGTGTAAAGAAAACACCTCACTCACTCCCTTATGTGTTTACACTCAACAGGGGAACTCCACTCGTGTTTAACTCAACAAGGCTTTTTCCCTCTTATGAACTCACCACTCTATACCTTTTACCTCTTTTGGCTGTGTCCATAAGTTCTTATCAAACTCAAGTAACTCAAACTAAGACAACAACTCACAAAAATTTAACACATAATAAAATTCTTTCACGTGATGGATCAAAACGAATAATCAAGAAAGCAATAATGTGACTCAAAAGGTCAAGAAAAGAAAAGCTTAAGTAAGGAAATGTAATGCAATAAGGAATTAAGAAAGAAGACACCAAAATAAAAGAGTAGTAAGCTAGAAGGGGACAACCAAAAGAAGTGATATCAAGCTCAAATATCCAAGTTTACCACCAACTTATCACAACTACCAGCAGTTTACACAATACACCAAGAATTGCATCAATTTAGGGTCACTAAGCAAACGAGTGTATTTTGATCTGAAATTGAGTAGGAAAATGAGTCCCAATACTGACTATTTACTATTAGAATTTTAGGCTTTTCTTGGCAGGTTTACTATGTAAACTAAATTTGATCTAGTCTACTGTAAAATTTTGGTTGCCCAAACAAATGGTTAAATTTTGAGCTAAGATTTAATTTGGAAACAACTTAAATGTGGTATAAATAGCTTGTAAATTTTCAAGAATTTATGAGTTGATTTGCTATGTGAACTTAATTTGATTGGGTCTGCTACAAAATTTTGGTTTCCCATACAAACAGTTGAATTTTAAGCTAAAATTTAATTTGGGAACTACTGAATGGGGTATAAACTCCCTGTAAATTTTCAAGAATTTCTAGGTTTATTTGCTATGTGAACTTAATTTTATTGGGTCTGCCACAAAATTTTGGTTCCCCACACAAATGGTTGAATTTTAAGCTAAAATTTAATTTTCCAACTACTGAAATAGGGTATAAACTCCCTGTAAATTTTTAGGAATTTCTGGATTGATTTACTATGTGAACTTAATTTGATATAGTCTATTGTAAAATTTTAGTTCAATAGGCAAACAATATCAAACAACCTCCAAAATTGGCACCCAATGTCTTAAACACACCCAAATAATGCTGGTAGAGTTTCAAGCTAAATGGATTAGTCTAACTCAATGACCCAAACAGCCTCTCATGTTTGATATCAAAATGAAGGAAGCAAAACAGGTAGCTAGAATGATGGCTTTAGCTTGATTATCCCAAAACCCTAAGATAAACTCAGCAAAATAAATTTTTAAACAAATAGATCATTCTAAACCCCATGAGCCAATTTCGGTCAAGCATACAATGAACAAAATGTAAATAACAGAAAGACAATAAGAAGCAAAATAAGGTCTAGCAAGAAGGAACCAGATGCAAGATGAACCTTGAACAGAATAAAGTAGAATCTATTGGGTTTATGCAACTAGAGTCAAACAGCAATTAGGGAAAAAGAAACAAACACAAAGTAGTGAAGAAGAAGAAGCAAACACAGAAAAATGCCTTGTTTGGATGTCCTTGGCTCTGATACCAAAACTGACGTGAACCTTCAAATAATTGGTAACTTGAAAACCCACATTCAAGAATTAAAGGAATAATATGGAAAGCACCAAATTAAGATGTATGAATTTGATTCTTTAAACCAGCATAAAAGTGATGTGTAATTCAAAGAATAGTATCCGATGAAATTGAAATCCTTGAGCTGTTTGGACGTGACCCTTAAGTAATGAGCAACTTTAAACCCACATTCAATAAACAATGAACTCAAAATGGAAAACACTAAATTCAAGCTATACGAATTAGATTCTTTGAACCAGCACAATCAGATTGATGTGTAATTTAAAGAAAATATCAGAAATGAGATTCTTGACCTAATTCATATGAAGAATGAATAAACCAAGAATATTATGCACACTAAACCTTACAAGATAGAAATCTCAGCAAGTTAATGAGCTTCACAAGAACAAAGGCAATAGCTAATTGACTCACTAATGGAGCAGAAATAATCTTTCATTAATATTCAAAGTGTGTCTTCTACCTCTCTCATTACATATGTATTTATAGCCTCATGGTCCCAAAGCTAAAGACTAAAATATCACTACTTTAGTAACAGCTGCAAGGAGCTTTAAGTCCAAATAAAAAATTAAAATACCAAAAGACTAAAAGGTCCGAAACAAAAAGCAAACTTAATACAACAGCAACAAGGGCATTTAAGTCCAAAAGAGAGGTAGTTATAACAGCATAGAATATTCCTTCAAAAAGGTGACAGCTGCACTTTTTGTGCACATGTGCATGTAACCCCCCCCCCCCCCCCAAAAAAAAAAAAAAGGTGCTAGCAGCATATTTCAGTCTTCATGTGTTTGGAACCTGATGCATGCACATGGGTTGGATCTGGTGCATGCATGCCCACAGGTTATTCCATGTAACCTAATGCTCCACATGACACCTGGTCACTTTCAAGCTTAATTTTCACCAAATTTAATCCTTTATAATTTTTTTCATGCCATTTCAACTTATAATCCTTATTCCTTAAGACTTCACAAATTAAATTCTGAAGTGATTTAGCTCTAGCTCTAGTAATTGGATCTTGGATGAAATTCTTTAGAGTGGATGTAGCTTGACTCTCATCAACTAGTAGTGTATTATCCTTATCTGGGATTGTATTAACTAAACTTTTGGAGTAGTAACCTTATTTATGTGGAAATGTTTAGATGCATGAGATATTCATTCTTTAGATGAGGAAGCTTAGCTTCCGTTTGATTATTTATCTACTTTGAGGATTGTGAGGGTGAGTTGAGCTCCCCATATTATTGTTTTATTAGTTTACAGGTCAGGTGAGTTAAGGCTTCCCGTTGGATAGTCCAAATTATATGTGGACTCTGTCCATTTGATTCCTTAAAATTGGACTATATCTATAGGCTTTATGGTTGGGCTAGAAATAGTTAGGCTTATTAAGGGCTTCGGGGGCCTTATGCAAACCCAAATCCTAGTGCCAGTCTAGCCAAGAAAATGGGTCTTAACAAAGTTTGTATCAGAGCTTAGGCTCTAGATTCATGAGAAAGTGTGTACCTAGAGTTGTCACATGCAAAATATAGGTTCCTATTTCATCTTTTTCTATAATTCTTTGTTTCTAGATTCTGCATTATTCCTTGGGTAGTATAAGAGTGCTTCAGTTTAATGTTTTTATTTTTATAGAGTACATGGTGATGTGAGCCATAACTAACAAACGTGTTGAGTTTTGCCTTAGGGATATGTACTCCAAGAAATGTTGTGTTTTTATCATAGTGGGGCTAAATGGTATGCCTATCTAATGTAAGGTACGAGTACATAAAGGTGAGTTATGGCAGTATAATTGCCTTAGATATGGATGAGGGTGACACTGTGGGCAGTTATCAGTGGATAGCTCAGTTAGAGTAAGTTTATGGTATTAATGGGTTCAAGAGAGATAAGAGATTGGAGAACCTGGTCTATTGGGATGTACCATAGCAACTATGCAATGTTTTCGATGTTTATGCTGTAAGCTGCAGATTACAGTACCAATATAGGATTATTCTGTAGAGCTGCATGCTTTTTGTTAGTGTTCCATGATGAAAGCGTTTGCAGACGGCCTCTATTTTGGTACAATTATGTCAGAACAGAGTTCTATTTTTACAAAAGAGTTTAAAACTCCTAGTTAGGGGTCAAAACCCTTGAGCTAGAATATCAAAGGTCCCAGTTGAGCAGTAACTGGAGTCAGTGACTCAGTTACCCTAACGTGAGCTAGAGTTACATCAGGAGTTGCCATAAGATTAGAGTTTCAGTATAATCGCAAGTAAAGATAGCACCTATAGAGTGAGACCATCTAGTCTCCAATATGGGGGTTTTGGACAGTTTTGGCATTACAATGGATGTTTTGCCTAAAGTTTAGTGAAAATAGTATCTTCTTTGTGTGGTAGCAAAGCGTAGAGTATGACTTTGCTCCCCTAAAAAGGAAACTTGATGCTATGAATGGTGTTCATAGCCTATGAAATAACGCTTTAAGGAGTTTATAGTATGATAAGAGAGCAGATAGCATGACATGGTTGTGGCAAGGTGACAGATGCAATACCTCCTTTACAGTTAGTTATGATGTAGGATATGTCTTATCCTTTCAAGAGGGACAGAAGGTTACTAATGGTGATGGTGACCTATAGAATAGAATCCCAAATGGGACTGTAGAGTGAGGTAGAGAGTTATTAGCTCATGTATCATGGAGAGGGTACAAGTTCCATTGTAGGAATCATAAGTAATCAGATCATGATAGTTGTAAAGCCTTTGAATTGAATGATAGATTTGGGTACCTAATATCTTAAGTTTTGGCTAATTGAATGGATATGGGAAAATAGAATCCCTACAAATCCCCTCCTTAAGGTAGTAGAGGGTAGTATACAATCTAAAGGACAGAAACAAAGATCACATAATGAATGCATGGCTACAATTCCTTGAGCTCCTTTTCAACTTTTTATTGCATAAGGTAAGAGTATACTCTGAATAGAATAATATTAAGGGTAGTAAGTCAACAAAGAAAAATTGCAGAATGCCAGTAAATAGAGGTGAAAATTTGGACATTTGGTAGCAAATGCAGCTTAACCCAAATGCTAATGGAAGTGATAGCTAGAGTGGTCAAATGACCAATTTTGATTAATATCAAGGTGTTGATGACTTGATAGAAATAGTGAAAAGGTACAAGTTTCTGACATGACAGTCAGGTCAAGAAAGAGAATATAGCTAAAGAATAAAATAGACAAAGTTCAGATTTGAGTAAGATAAAAGTAGTTGGCTAAAGAACAAAATGAAAGGCCCAAATTATGATAAAATTAGGAAGAGTAAAGTCAGGATACAGAGGAGAACGTTTGTCACAGTATAGAATCCAAAAATGTAAAACTCAGAGTAGGTCGTAGTTGGTGCAGTGTTAGGACCTAGAGCATAAAGCTCAGAGTTATAGGATTTGGAATAGACTTTGTCTATTTTTTGTCCCTAAAGTAGAATAAGTGATAATGCGATAAGGACTTTTTAGATTGTTAATAGTATGAGAAAAATTAGGTGAGGTATGCAACTAAAGTAACCAGAGGGGGGTCTGCAATGGTAACTTGAACTGTCTTATCAGACAAAAAAGCGAAGTCAGTAAATAGTAAGTTGAATAAAACTCAACCTAATGGATTCAAATATGCTTGATGAGAGAAAAGAATGAGGGATAATAACACAAAGATTTAATGTTAGAATTCATAATAGTGAAACCTAGAGTCTGTAATCAGGAGTTAGGCCAGTGTTTTCAGTGTGACAAACTGGTTAACTTTGTGAGGAAACATGAGTGACAGTTTGATAATAGGTAACAGAACAATAGTAGAGGACACGACAAATATAAATGTTACTCACAAGTTACTAAGAAGTACAGAGATCAAAGTAATGAATGTAAAACTAGAGATAGTTTTGGAAGGATTTGATAATGAGAGGCATCTTCCAGAATACCACAGAAGATAGAGACACAGGATAATAATAATAGGTATGAAATACAAATGGAGTGTAAATAGATGTAGTAAATTATGAAATTATATGCCTGGCAGAGCAGTGATACAATAAGGAATTGGTGCAATGAAATCCTATAGGTATAGGTAGAGCACAATAATTATGAAGAGATGATGAAAATTAAAGAGGAGGATTAAGAGATATGGGCAAGTTTGAGGCTAAAGTCTAGAAAGCTATAGGCAATAGATGTGGCTATATCAAGAAGAATGAATGCATAAAGTATCTTGTCTGGGATTGTGGTACAACACCAATTTCTCACTACCATGATAGTTCAGGTGAAAATTATAGGTTCAAGGATACCTATCTTGTAACGTCCTCACTTTAGGTAGTTCTGTATATTCTATTATTTCGGTGACTAACGTCTGTTCGGATAACTGGAATGTTTGGAACCACCCTTAAATTAAATTAAGGATTAAATTAAGGAATCATAATTTAATTTAATAAAGATTAATTAAGGTTGAAGGAAAATAAAATAAATGGATTAGAAATCAGTTAAATGTGCACAAGTCCCAGCGATGGTAACTCCCCTGGGAAGTGGCTAAAGATCGGTATTTGGGTCTGTTTACTACTTTAATTCATGTAGGACCTAATAAAACTCTTAATTAAGACTTAATTAAAGTATAATTATGAATTATTAAGTCAAAGAAATGAGAAGAAGTAAAAGTATTCACATAAGTGGCAAACTAAGTAGGTGTGCACGTACTTCCTTTCACACCTAGGAAGTTGGCCACTAAGAGTTAGAGAACTAAAGTGAATTAATCAAAAAGTTAAGGGGTAAATAAAAGATTAAAGGACTAACTTGAATCAAATATAAAGTTGAGAGGAAAAATTATAAATAATAGAAATAACCCTATGGACCAATGGACAAAGAAAGAAGGACCAATAGATAAAAGCTAATATAAGCAAATCCTTATCTTCTCCCTTCCCAAACTAGCTAGCCAGCTTTCATCTTCTTGCTCTTTCTTTTTTTCATTTCAACAACCATTTTCTCTCAAAATTTTGAAGAAGAAACCATATCAAACCGTAGATCAAATCAATTTTGGAGGCCTAAGCAAAAGAGGGAGTAAGAAGGGTTAGCAATTAAAGCTTGAAGAACCCTAATTCCATAAAGGGTTGGAGGAAATCTGGAAGAAAAGGGAGAGTAGTAGTTTATCTTCCCTTAAAGTTAGTGATAAAACCTCTATTTTTGATCAAGTATGAGTAAGGATAACACTAAGGACAAGGGGAAAATATAAGATAGTAAGAAAGATAGATGGTAGGGGTGATAAAACCCTAGTTTTGCCAGTAGGGTTGCAGAACTAGTCATATTTGAAAATTCATAACTTGAGCTAGAAAAGTTAAATTTTGGTGATCTTTATGTCAATAAAAACCTTGATGAATGCTCTAAAACTTTGTAGCTTTGTGCTAGACCTGATTCCCCTGCTATGATGATATTCAAGGGCAAAACTTTTTATTGCTCAAATCTAGAAAATAGACCTGATGATTTCCAAAAGCAGGACACCCAAATTTGAAAATTCATAACTTATTCTCTAGAACTTGAAATAGTGTGTTTCTTAAACCATTAGAAAGCTAAATGAATACCCTAAAACTTTGTAGTTATAACTAAAGATTGATTTTATTGGCTGTTTCTTGCATATCCTATCACTGGTCTGACTGTGACTAGAGTCTAGAATAGTTTGCACCCTTTTATTCATAACTTGAGTTGTAGCCCTGATTTTGACATGATTCAAATTGGAGACTGAAATGAACATATGAAAGTTCATTTCTGGAAAAGATGCCTTGAAGACCTTGTTGCTAGAATTTTTGGTGGAATTTTAACTTTCCTGCCCTGTTCACCTGAATTTAACTAGAAATTTAGGACAATAATGATTCATAGGCCTATAATTTGCATTCTATAATTCCAAATGATGAAATTTATGGCAAATGAAAGTTAAGACATAAGGCTAAAACTTTCATGAAGGAATGCTACCAAAAAATTTTGTGTAAGTGACCTTAAATTTGGCTATAACATAGGGCACAGAATCTGGAACCTGGTAGGAGTGCATTCTGGACTGTCCGGAGTAAAAAGGTATCACTTACCCTAGGAAACTCCAAATGAGGTGATTCTTATTTTTTTTGGAAAGATAAGATCCAAGGGATCAACTTTCATGAAGAATGAGTTGGCAAAATCTGATTGGAACTTGTTCAAATCTTGACTCTAAAATGTGTCCAGAATCTGCCCTGTAATTAGTGAAGTTGAAATTTTGCTTAAGGATAGTTGTTGATTAAGTGACCATAACTTTTGATTCTTGAATCCAAATTAAGTGATTCAAAAACTATATTAAAGCTAAGACATATATTTAAAAATCTCATGAAGAAAGTTGAGTTTAATTTCTGCAATTACTAGGTCAAATGCTTGAGCAAAGTAATGCATAAAGTTTGATTTTTCTTGGAATTTGACAATATTCATCATATGTGTAAATTTTTGTATAAATGTATGAATTTTAAATGCATGCAATATGAAAATGTGGTAATGGAAAAGGTTTAGGTGCATACAAGTATTGTTGATTACATTAAGTGAAAATAAAAAAGAAAATGATAATTACTTTATCAAGACCGAGTAAACCTAGACAGTGAATTATAGTTTTAGATAGATTGGTATGCCAATAGGGGACATCATTAGCAGTACTGCATTAATTATGTTGCTGGATTGATGAATGTCTATTAGAGGCACCGAGTGCCCATTGTTGAACCGATCAGAAACACCGAGTGTTCAGTATTGGAAGCTCCATATCCAGACAGTTATATAGAGGCACCGAGTACCCATTGTTAAACCGGTCAGAGGCACCGAGTGTTCAATACAGGGAGTCCCATATCCAGTCCATATAGTTTTGTCATAAGTTACTGTGGGCACATGACAAATCTTAAAATGTGATATTAATTAAGAAAATGCACATAAATATAATAAGAACTATGTTAAACCTTGAACATTATTTATAAAATCTCTTATAATGTATATACAAGTTTTGCTTTTATTCTTTTTAAATTATTAGTGCACCACTAAGCTGTGAAGCTTAGCAAGTAGATTTTTCCTCGCGTAGGTATAGAAGGTAAAGAGTAGATAGCCAGAGATAGGAGAGGAGGGAGTGGATCTGCAAGAAAGTCCGAAGTCACCTCATACTTGGACTTTGTGGTAGATGCACTACCAATATTAGATGCATTTTGGTCACTCATTTTTGTATTCCAATTGTCATGTACCAAAACACTTGATGTAAATTTATTTTGGATGAATGTAAATTAAGTACAAATATACTTTGTTAAATTTACAAATTTATGTCTAAATATATGTTATATAAATATTCACATATAATGAAGAAATGAATTTGATTACAAGTATGATGAGAGTTGATTAATAATATTGTTGCAATTGAAAATATGATTATTAATAGGTGAATGTTAAAAGTTTAGGGGAAACTCTTGCAGTTTTTCCCTTTGAAATTTATGACTAAAAATTAAAAGTAAACAAAAATTAAGTAAATTATTCAAATATAAGTTTAGGTGCTCCATGAACAGAATGTGGTATTCCTTTGCTCGGCTTCACTATAGGTCAGGTAGGAGGTATTACATTTAGTGGCATCAGAGTTTTGGTTTAGACGTTCCTAGACCTAGATAGATAGAAAGACATGACATGTGTGTGATCATGCATTGCATCTATAGGGAATTGAGGTGACACTTATGCAGATCTACTCTCCTGTTTGTTTTAGGTTAAATAATGGTGTCAAAATCACAGAGGACTATTGATGAGGAGGTAGAAAGTCATGCTCTGGTAGTAGGAGTGACAGAGGAATAAGAGATCCAGCTACACAGGCATCTGGATAGCTTGCACAGCCTCAGCAGTTCTTTTTCCAACAAATGACTAATTTCTTTAAACAGATGATAAGAGCCATCCAACAGGCTCAGCCTTCACAGAAGTCCCGCCTAGAGAAGCTTAGGAAATATGGGGCAGTGGATTTTAAGGGAAAGGAAGATGATAATCCAGCAGCTACTGAGTATTGGTTGGAGAGGACAGAGAGGATTCTCCAACAGTCGCATTGTACTCCTGAGCAGAGTTTTAAGTGTGCAATTGCATTATTTTAGGAAGATGTATATCAGTGGTGGGACATTATATCACACTTGGTCCAGCCTACTGAGTTGACCTGGGAGCTCTTTCTATTTGAGTTCAGAAAGAAATATAACAGCCATATTTATCTTAAAGATAGGAGGAGAGAATTCATTAACTTAAGGCAGAGACACCTCACTGTGGCAGAATGTAACGCCCTCACTTTAGGTAGTCCGTACATTCTACTGTTCCGATGATTAATGTCTATCCGGACAGCCAGGATGACTGAAACTACACTCCAACTAGAGTGAGGAGGCATAAATTAACTGAATAAAGACTAAGAAAAATTAAGAAAAAATAAAAGAAATGAATTGCAAATGAGTTAAATGAGCCAGGGTCACAGCAATGGGTGACCATACGGGAAAGTGACTGTGAAGACAATTGCGGAACCCAAACCAACGAGGAACTCTAGGAAAATAATTTTTGAGACTCCAATGAATAGTTATTGAGGTCTAAATGACATTAAAAATGCCAAAAAAAATTCATAAAAATTTATTTATCGGTATAAACCAAAAATAACCCGTTGAGTCTAATGAAGGGTATTTTGGTCATTTCAACCTCAGAGTTGAATTTTAACCTAAATGTCAATTAAATTGAGAGAGATTAAAATACATAATATAAATTAAAAAGGTGAAATTATGTAGGGAAAATGGGAAAATGAAGAAAAAGAAAAGGAAAAAAAGAAGGAATTAAAAATATAATTATAATTATTAATTATGACATCATTAAAAAAAAAGTTTAACCAATTGAAATTTAACAAATAGTTATAAGGGATAAGGAAGAGCTAAAATAGAGACAAATTTCATTAAAAATCAATTCTTTTCTTCTTCCATGGAGAGTTAGCCGAACCACCATTTTTCCTCACCTTCCTCCTTTTTTCTTGTTTTCAAGTTTAATTTTCTTAAGCTTTCTGACCCCTAAACCCTAAACCATCTTCACAAAAATTAATCGTCACATCAAGAGGAATATTTTGATAATCAAAAAGTGAAGAAATTCCAAGGTTTATACAAGTCAAGAATTGAACTACAAAGAGGTTAGTGCGCTAATTCACTTCTCTTTCTTTTATAAACATGAAAAGCTTGCTAAATTAAGTTAAATTGACATAAAATTAAAAGAAATTCATGAGGATATGAAGTTACTAAATTTCGGCAGCCTTGAGACATGAGGATATAATGAGTTTAATTGATGATAAATATGCCTATGGATGGTGATTGATAGGTATACTTGATAGTCATAATGTTTAGATGTGAGTTACATGATTTGGGATATGTTGAGTTAGGGTTTTGAATTAATTTTGGTACCTTGGTGTTATGGCTTGAGATTGATCTTGTTGAGACTGTTTTTTGATCATTTGAAGTGTTATGAATGATAAATTGTAGTTGGGAGTAAGGAGGATGGAATATTGGGAGTGCTTCTCTTATGCGGGAAATTCAGACCTATGAGTCCAGTGTCTTGTTTGAGTTATAACTGAAGTTGTGTGACTCCAATTGGTATGCGGGAAATTGTAGGTGAAACTAGACTCAAAATACCCCATTTTTCATGGAGAAACCTTGCCCAAATTCTGTCAAAATCTTAGTCAATTTACTGTCCCAATTCGGATATCCAAACACTGAACCTAGAAAAATGACTAAATGAACAGTACGTGTTCATTTGGCCATAACTCCCTCTAGACAGATCCAAATGACTGAATCTTATACCATTGGAAAGATGAGACATAGGACTACAACTTTCATTAAGAACACCAAGCCCAGAAATGCCTCTAACCAAAGGAAATTACTGACCCAAGTTAGGTCACCAAACTGACCAGAATCAATTCTGCCCTGAATTTCATGGACATAGACCACCTGTCCAGTTTTGGCAAAATGGCCATAACTTGGTCTATAAAAATTCAAATGCAATGAAACCAATGGAAAAATTTTTATATGAGATAGGCCTATAATAATGGTCTTTTGACCAGAACCCAAAACCCAAAGGAACTAGGTCAAATGGTTAGAAAAATTTAGCATATCAAAACCTAGAATTTGATCAAACTACACTTGACCCTGGAACAGTCTTTAAGTCATATATCCTACTAGGAAACTCTAATTGGGAAGAGCCCAACTGTTCTGGAAACCAAAGAAATAGGGCTCCAACTTTGATTCAGAGACTTGCTTCAAATTTTGAACGTAAGAACCCTGAAATGAAAGTCAAAGCTACTGACCTAAACATGGACCTTAAAGACACAGGGCACATGAGTCCAGGCTAGTGATTTGGCTATAATTAATTCTAAAAACCTTGAAAAATTGTAATTAAAATTTTTAAGGGACTATAAGACATAGGGTAACAACTTATATGAAGAACCTTAAGCCAAAAAATGACTGTAACAGGTCCAATTAATTAGACTAAGATAGACTTCAGAATCTGCCTAATTCTGGACCTAGAAAGAGATAGTGAACCAATTAAGGTTATTTAACCATAACTTGAGTTCGAAAACTCTAATTAATATGATTCAAAAAGGAAAACAAAGACAAGACATAGAGGAACAAATTCTATGGAGGGAGTGTGGCAAAACAGTGACCACATCCTGGTTAATTTGCCATGTAAAAACAGTGCACCAAATCTGGACCTAAAGAAAGGTCCATAAAATAACTAGGCATATGAGATGAAATGAATTAGAATAAATTGTTAAGCATAAAAATAACATGAATTAATGAAATTATAAATACTTAATAATACTATTCTGCTCAAAGTATGCCTAGACTCATTTATATAACATGGATCAATTGGTATACCAATTAGGGACTACATATTGCAGTACTGCCCACAAGGATAATCATTGAAAGATAACATATGTCTAAGATGATTGTTCTACTAGCTTTATGCCTGCCTGATG
The DNA here is from genome assembly GCF_030052815.1 of Hevea brasiliensis. NCBI lineage: Eukaryota > Viridiplantae > Streptophyta > Magnoliopsida > Malpighiales > Euphorbiaceae > Hevea > Hevea brasiliensis. The sequence goes on along the minus strand of NC_079508.1, from coordinate 3,206,850 downwards.
GCCATAGTGCCAATTTTTATTATTACTGGCTTATGCCTGCCCGCTGGCCTTATGCCTGATATGACCGTTGTATACTGGGTAGACATACAGATGTCTGACTAGTATACTCCCGTGTATCCAGTCTTTATGGTCTGTCATAGGTTACTTGGGCACAGTTATGAGAAATAAAAGTTTAAATTCAAACAAGTACATGAGAGAACCATTAATATAAAATATATAAGACCGAATATGAATTACATGAATAAAAAGATGCCGATTAATTTAATTGCTTCCAAAGTTTGATAAATATGAAAAAGGACTATAAATTCATATGAATTTTATATGACTGAATATAAGGTATATGCACAGAAAAGATCCCTATTAGCCTATTTACTTACAAAGTTCTAGAAAACATGTAAAAGATTTTAAATACATGAAAAATAATATTTATTTATAAGGTTGTATATAAGTAGTTTGAGTTTGATACTGCTTTCATACTTGTACTATCTATGGGTATATGGGCATGTGTTGGCTCCTACTAGTTATATATGGAGGTAGGTGTTGATCAAGATGGAATCTGTTCCTCTAAGTAAATAGAGATAAAATCCTATGTTCATTTAATTATTCTTGATGTTTCAAGTTCTTGGCCAAAACAGATAGATTTATTCAGAAAAGAGTTTCTGATGAGAAAATCTTTTTAATCAAGAACTGGAATTAAAAGAGAACATAATATTCATAGCAAATGGAGTTTGACATAAACCATGACTCCAGCTTGAGTTGGGATTTTGTAACAGAGAGATTCTAGTGCATGGTAACATATGATTATAGGTTCATTTAAGGTAAATCTTATTACTAATTGGTTGGCCATGGCATGCTATGCTAGGTGTTAACCATGGTCTATGAGGTTCATAAAATGATTTAGAGAAATCATTTATGGTAAGAAAGAGTTCTGATGATATTAAGAGTTGATATCATGTCTCATAGCCAATCAGTGATGAGCCTAGTAAGTCACACACATACACAAGTTATCACCTATTTAAATATGATTTAAGTAATTAATTAAAGAGTTTAATTGATTAATTAAATAGGTTTGGTTTGCAATTAAATTGCAAAGTCCCTAGCATGACTTGAAATCAAATCTAAATTATTGGATGTGTAGTATAAATTAAATTTATATTTAAAGTGTTTAAATATGAATTTAATTAATGAGAAATTAATTAATAGAGATTAATTAATTAATTTATATTTGATATAAATTAATTAGAAGAAGAAAAATAATAATTTTGGGTTAAGAACTCAAAATTAAGACACAGGGGCATTTTGGTCATTTCACAGTGTGACACGTGGCACCATGAGATAGTGACACATGGGATTACACATAAGCTTGCCAAATGTTTTTTAATCATGTAAGATGATTAAAATCAAGATTAAATATAGGTTTGACACTTAGCACAATGTGATTGGGTCACTTAAACCTAGAGCTAATCAAAGGGTGACATGTGGCAAGGGTTTAATGTGTTAACCTAGCTATTTAAGTGTGGTTATGAAAAGAAAAAATAACTAGCAGCCACTCCTCTCCTTTGTCACGCCACTTTGAGGCTTTTCATCTATTCTTCTTCATCTCTCATCAATTCAAAGAGATTAGCCATCAATCTCTTGAATTAAGAACACTAGAAATTGTTTCTAGTGTTCTGTTTACATCTCTAATCTCTTAAAAGGCAGAACTTGAATTTTTAATTAATAGAAAAGGCTTTAGAAGCTGTTCAAGGGCTGCCATAGGTGTTCTTGGTGTGGACAAGCTAGAGGGACAACATCTGATGTCCTGAAGACGAATCTCAAAAGCGCAGACACACTGCAGTGCATCAAGAGGTTAGTGTAATCGTTCTTGATTTAATCTAGGGTTCTAAAATTAATCTGATTAATTTTAAAACTTAAATGGAAAATACAGATCCAAAAACATATTAAAAGAGTTTTAATATGTTGTTTATCATTGAAATCAAATAGATAAAAATAAATCTTGCAAGATGCATGTGACCCTAGGTGAAAATTTTTGAATTCAATGGTATAAACTTGTATTTTTCACGCTTCCGTTCCTTCAATTGGTATCAAACCCACTATATTTGCCATTTATATTGTTGATTATATGATTTAATTGTGTGATTTGATCATGAGATGATTGATCCATTGCTGGTTGCAATGGATGTGTGGCGGCACACACGGTGAAGCCACCATTGGTGGCGGCAACAATGGTTCTTCAAGGTGGCGCAAGGTTTGCTTTTTAATTTACAATTGTTGTATGATCTAAAAGCTCATCCTATGTCTAATTAAATTGTTTAATTAGAATTTTAATAACACAATTAAATTATGATTCAAATCAGAATTTTAAAAATTGTTTGAATGTGATTCAAATCTGAATTTTAAAAGTTGTTTGAATGTGATTCAAATCTGAATTTTTAAAGTTGTTTGAATCATATTTAAATTTGATTTTTTAAAATTGTTTGAATAAAATTCAGATCTGATTTTTTAAAAAATGTTTGAATATGATTCAAATCTGATTTTTTTAAAAATGTTTGAATGTGATTCAAATCTGAATTTTTAAAGTTGTTTGAATGTGATTCAAATCTGAATTTTTAAATTTGTTTGAATGAGATTCAAATCTAAATTTTTAAATTTATTTGAATCACATTCAAATCTGGATTTTTAAGTTGAATATGAGATATTCAATTTAATTTAAGTATGTATATTTTATTTAATTGTTAAATAGTGATATGCATGATGGATGATCATGGACTATAAAAGACCAATGTGATTGGATTTATTTCTTTTATGTTTCTTTGGGATTGTAAATTAATTAATTTATTTTAATTTATTTTGGGCATGTATTATTAAGTTTGTAATAATTTTTGGGTTGTAATTTCATTTATTTAAGTTCTTGTAAATTCGCCTTGGTATGCTAAGGATTACTATGTAATATTGGATTGCAAGAAGTTCAAGGAGGTCAAGAGCATTGGTGGGACCAGTGGGAGGAATTCAAGATCAAGTGTTGATTATGTACTCCTTCAGCAACTCTTGTAAAATGAATGAATGAAATGCACCTAGGAATGCCCTGATTCAATTCTTGGTGGCTCAGAATTGAATCCCTTAGAAAGTCCATGATCATACCATATTTACTGCTTATCCATGAATGCATGAGATGTATGGGAATGTATGCAATTATATGATATATGCATGCTAAATGGATAATGTGCAAAGTGAGACCTAAATAGTAATTAGAATGACCATAAAATCTTCCAAACAAATGATTAAGTTGGAAATGCTATAATTAAAGTAATTATAACATAGGCCCTCCATTGGGGCAATTATTTTAAGAAATTTTAAATAGTTACATGAGATGCAATTAATTTAAGAGATTTTCTTAAGAATAATTGTTAAGCATGAGATGTTGTAAATATGTAAATGGTTTGGTGGCCAATATTGGATGTACCTGAGGACATTAAAATTATTTGCATAATTACTGGCTCAATGGGATCAACTTAACTAATGCAAGATAAGTCAATAATGGATGTACCTGAGATTTTGAGCATTAGGGGCTAGGTAAAGGATTAAACCTCACATGAGATGTGATGGGCAAGGAGTTGCTCACTTATAGTTTATTGTAATTCCAATAATGGATGTACCTGGGGATGATCAATAGAATTATAAGAATTGAATCACCCACTAGAAATCCATCCAACTAAGATTTCCGTTTTCTACTTTGGAAGTGTAGGATTCGCTAAGTTAGTGGGAGGACCAATTTGATTAAAATACCATAATCATTTCAGTTAATTAAATGATACATTTACTAATTAATCTGGTTATTTTCTGTAGTTAATTTTCTGATAAAAATGAGCACAAAACAACCACCACCATCCAATATCCTTGCAAGCATACTTGATCACAATAGGTTGACAGGACCTAATCATCTGATTGGCTAAGAAATTTAAAACTTATCTCAACCTTGAACATATAGGATATGTTCTAGATTCAATTATCACACTCAAGCCGCTACTCTCACCAATTGAGCTCAATTGGTGAGAGGCGAAGCAAAACCGTGAGTGATAAGGGTTCGAATCCTAGCTCACAGGCTTAAGGGATTTAATTCCACAAAGCGACAGCACTTGTGAGTCGCAGTCCGCCTCTAGAAGGGCACGCCGGCAAGAAGGCCACCCATAGAGGGGCTTGAGCCGGGCCCCTAAGCCGGGTGTGACACAAAGGCGCCTTATTGTCACAGCAGGACTGCGACTCACAAGAGATCTGTCGCTTTGTGGAATTAAATCCCTTCGCCGCAGTTAGATTCAACCCTTATCACCACGGTTTACTCGCCTCTACCAATTGAGTGTTGGTGAGAGGCGAAGCAAAATCGTGAGTGATAAGGGTTCGAATCTAGCTGCAGGCTTAAGGGATTGAATTCCACAAAGCGACAAGACTGTGAGTCGCAGTCCCGCCTAGAAGGGCACTGGCAAGAAGGCCACCCATAGAGGGGCTTGAGCTAGGCCCCTGCCGTGTGTGACAATAAAAAGGCGCTTTATTAATACACCCGGCTTAGTTCAGCTCAAGCCCTCTATGGGTGGCCTTCTTGCCCTTCTAGAGCGGACTGCGACTCACAGGTGTCGCTTTGTGGAATTAAATCCCTTCGCTTCTGCAGAGCTAGGATTCGAACCCTTATCACTCACGGTTTTGCTTCGCCTCAATTGGTGAGAGGCGAAGCAAAACCGTGAGTGATAAGGATTCGAATCCTAGCTCTGCAGAAGCGAAGGGATTTAATTCCACAAAGCGGACAGTACCTTGTGAGTCGCAGGTCCGGCCTCTAGAAGGGTACGCTGGCAAGAAGGCCACCCATAGAGGGGCTTGAGCTGGGGCCCCTAAGCCGGGGTGTGACACAAATGTTCCTGGTCCCTTACCTCCAGAGGCCACACAAGAGGAACATGAAACTTTGGACAAGTGGAAGGAGCATGATATGAGAGCTAAGTGTTACATGCTTGCTTCCATGAGTAATGAGTTACAGAAGCAACATGAGAACATGCAGAGTGCGAGTGAGATCCTCCTTCACCTACAAGAGTTGTATGGTGAGCACAGCAGGAATGCTATATATGAGATATCTAGACAGCTATTCCGTATGAGGATGTCTGAGGGACAGAATGTTGGGGATCATGTCCACAAGATGATTCGGCTGATTGAGCAGTTGGAACATCTTGACTTCAACATGGATTTCCAACTACAGACGGATTTGATCCTTCAGTCCCTTCCTGAGTCTTTTGGGAATTTTGTGACAAATTTCCATATGACTAAACAGGAATGCACCTTAGCTGGTTTACTCAACATACTGGTTTTTGCCCAAAAGAATATGCCAGGCAATAAAGGAAAAGAGGTAGCTTTGGTTGCATCTTCTTCTGCTGGAAAGTCCAACAAGAAGAAGGGCAATAAGAAAAAGAAACCTCAGATTCCTGGTCCTTCCAAGAAAATAGCTAAACAAAAAAGAAAGACTAAAGCTGACGGAGGCAAAGGAAAGTGTTTCCACTGCCAAAAGGATGGGCACTAGAAAAGGAACTGCCCAGAGTATCTTGCTTCTCTGAAGGACAAGAAGGATACACCTTCGGAAGGTATGTCCATATCTTGTTATTTAGATTCTGATGATACTCATAGTTCATCTACAGCTTGGGTTTTAGATACTGGTGCCAGTTATTTCTAATGATATGCACGAACTAGCAAACAGTAGCAACTTGCGTTCTCAAGATATTATAGTCCGGATTGGCAATGGCTCAACTGTTGAAGCTTTAGCCATAGGATCTAAATCCTTTTACATGTTTGGACATGTTTTGTGTTTGGATAATATTTTATATGTACCTGATGCTTTTAAGAACATTATTTCTATATCTAGTTTGACTAGAAATGGCTATGAATTTCAGTTCACATATGATGTTTGCAATATTTATTTTGGAAATAAATATGCTGGTTCGGGTTATATGAATGATGGTCTTTATTATTTGGATAATAATGACAAACACAAATTGAATGCAAGTGATCTAAAAGAATGCAAAGCCATGGTGAAAACTAACTCAAGTTCAAAATATATTTGGCACTTAAGGTTATGTCATGTTGCAGAAGATAGGATTGTAAAACTAGAGAAAATGGGGATTTTATCCTCATTGGGCTCTGAGCCTACTCCAACTTGTGAATCTTGCCTTCAGGGCAAAATGACTAGATCACCCTTTGTTGGACAAGGGCTAAGAGCTGAAAATATTTTGGAGCTAATACATAGTGATGTATGTGGTCCATTTAAAGAAATGGCTAGAGGGGGTTTTCATTATTTTATTACCTTTACTGATGATAAATCAAGGTTTGGGTATTTGTATTTGATGAAATACAAACATGAATCCTTTGAAAAGTTTAAGGAATTTAAATCTGAAGTAGAAAATCAAACAGGAAAGAGTATTAAAGCTCTTCGATCAGATCGTGGAGGTGAATATTTGAGTACTGAATTTGATGAATACTTAAGAGAGCATGGTATTGTTTCTCAGCTGACTCCTCCAGGAACGCTACAACTGAATGGTGTATCTGAAAGGAGAAATCGTACCCTATTGGATATGGTATATAGTATGATGAGCTATATTGATATGCCAATCTTCTTTTGGGGATTTACATTAGAATCAGCTTTGTATATTCTGAATAGGATTCCATCAAAATCAGTTTATTCCACACCTTATGAGATATGGCATGGAAGAAAACCAAGTCTTAAGCATGTTAAGATTTGGGGTTGTCCAGCTTATATCAAAAAGCTGAACACTGATAAATTGGAGACCAGATCAGAGAAAGGTCGATTTGTTGGATATCCAAAAGATAGTTTTGGATATTATTTTTATTTGCCTACTTCACAAAAGGTTGTGATAAGTAGAGATGCCACATTTCGTGAACAACATTTTGTTCAAGAAGGAGGCAAAGGAAGGCAAATAGAGCTAGAATTAGAGAATTCTGACCAACCAACAGATCAGATGGATATAGATCCATCTAGTCAACCTATACCCGTTGATGAAACATCTACAGCTGTTCCTTTTAGAACAACTAGGGTATCTCACCCACCAGTGAGATATGGTTTCCTTCATGAAGAAGAACAAGAGTTGTCTACTCATGAAGAAGTAGATCATGGAGATGATCCACTTACCTATGAAGAAGCTATATCAGATATAGACTCTTCAAAATGGATTGATGCTATGAAATCCGAAATTGATTCCATGTATAAGAATCAAGTTTGGGATCTTGTTGATCCACCTGAAGGTATTGTACCTATAGGGACCTATAAGGCAAAGGTAGAGACCTATAAGGCAAGCCTAATAGCGAAAGGGTTTCGCCTAAGGCAAGGAATCGACTATGAGGAGACTTTCTCACCTGTTGCCATGCTTAAATCAATTAGGATTTTATTAGCAATAGCTGCATACTATGATTATGAGATTTGGCAGATGGATGTCAAAACAGCTTTTCTCAATGGATACATTGAAGAAAACATTTTCATGGAACAACCTAGGGGTTTTGAATCCCAAGATGGTTCCAAGGTATGCAAGCTAAAGCGATCCATTTATGGGTTGAAACAAGCTTCGAGGAGTTGGAACATCCGTTTTGATGAAGCCATTAAATCATTTGGTTTTATCAAAAATGAGGATGAGCCATGTGTATATAAGAAGGTTAGTGACAGTAGCACTTTCCTTGTCTTATATGTGGATGACATACTGTTGATGGGTAATGACACAGGTATGTTGACGACTATAAAGGTATGGTTGTCAAATACATTCTCCATGAAAGACTTAGGGGAGGCAACCTATATTCTTGGGATTCGCATCTATAGAGATAGAGCGAAAAGAATAATTGGTTTATCTCAAAGTCTATACTTGGAAAAAGTGTTAAAGAGGTTTAACATGCTTGATTCCAAGAGAGGATTGTTACCAGTGAGACATGGTATCCACCTTTCTAAAGAGATGTCTCCAAAGACACCTGAAGAAAGAGATAAGATGGCCAGGATTCCATATGCTTCGGCTATTAAAAGTTTAATGTATGCAATGTTGTGTACTAGGCCGGATATCGCATATGATGTTAGTTTGACTAGCAGGTATCAATCCAATCCAGGTTTGGAACACTGGATAGCTGTCAAGAATATCCTTAAGTACTTGAGAAGAACTAAGGATTTATTCTTAATTTATGGAGGTGAAGACTTGCAATTGGATGGTTATACTGATTCTGATTTCCAATCAGATATCGATGATAGAAAGTCTACCTCTGGATATGTGTTCATTTATAATGGGGGTGCAGTCAGTTGGAAGAGTTCCAAACAGAGCACGACTGCAGATTCCACTACGTAGGTCGAGTATATTGTCGCATCGATGTCGCAAAGGAAGTCGCTTGGATAAAGAAGTTCGTGACAGAACTTACAGCAGTTCCTTCCATTGAGTCAGCAGTTCCACTACACTGTGACAATAATGGAGCAGTCATACAGGCTAAGGAACCAAGGTCTCACCAGAAATCCAAACACATAGAAAGGCGCTACCACATTATCAGAGAAATAGTTGGACGAGGCGATGTAGCCATGCAGAAAATAGCATCAACTGAAAATCCAGCTGATCCATTCACTAAGCCTATGTCACAGACTCAGTTAGATCGACATCTTGAGAAGATAGGTCTAAGATATTGTAATGAATGGCTCTAGTGCTAGTTGGAGATTGTTAGAGCATATCATTTAGTATGTATCTTGTACATATTTTTATTAATAAAAGGCATTTCCACTTTTCTGTTTACATAATATATTTATGTGTAATAGAAAAGATCCATTGATATTTTGTTAGAAATATTATTCTTAAGTTGTTAAGAATATGAGTGACAATATTTCTAGCACAAAGTATCATAAATAGGTTCACATTCGAGGATACTTCATAATAAGGACATGACTTATCCAGAAAGATTGTATTCATGTTTGTTACCAAGTTATTTATATGAGATATAAATAAGATGGAATGGTGAGTCTCATGCCATATAACAAACATGATAGGCACTTATAAATGATAAGTAGGCCGAACCAGTGACACTTATGACAAGCACACTTAGACCTGAGATAGCACAGTTATCTTGTATATAGGTAGTTTGAGTTTGATACTGCTTTCATACTTGTACTATGTATGGGTATATGGGCATGTGTTGGCTCCTACTAGTTATATATGGAGGTAGGTGTTGATCAAGATGGAATCTGTTCCTCTAAGTAAATAGAGATAAAATCCTATGTTCATTTAATTGTTCTTGATGTTTCAAGTTCCTGGCCAAGACAGATAGATTTATTCAGAAAAGAGTTTCTGATGAGAAAATCTTTTTAATCAAGAACTGGAATCAAAAGAGAACATAATATTCATAGCAAATGGAGTTTGACATAAACCATGACTCCAGCTTGAGTTGGGATTTTGTAACAGAGTGATTCTAGTGCATGGTAACATATGATTATAGGTTCATTTAAGGTAAACCTTATTACTAATTGGTTGGCCATGGCATGCTATGCTAGGTGTTAACCATGGTCTATGAGATTCATAAAATGATTTAGAGAAATCATTTATGGTAAGAAAGAGTTCTGATGATATTAAGAGTTGATATCAAGTCTCATAGCCAATTAGTGATGAGCCTAGTAAGTCACACACATACACAAGTTATCACCTATTTAAATATGATTTAATTAATTAATTAAAGAGTTTAATTTTAATTGATTAATTAAATAAGTTTGGTTTGCAATTAAATTGCAAAGTCCCTAGCATGACTTGAAACCAAATCTAGATTATTGGATGTGTAGTATAAATTAAATTTATATTTAAAGTGTTTAAATATGAATTTAATTAATGAGAAATTAATTAATAGAGATTAATTAATTAATTTATATTTGATATAAATTAATTAGAAGAAGAAAAATAATAATTTTGGGTTAAGAACTCAAAATTAAGACACAGGGGCATTTTGGTCATTTCACGGTGTGACACGTGGCACCATGAGATAGTGACACATGAGATTACACATAAGCTTGCCAAATGTTTTTTAATCATGTAAATCAAGATTAAATATAGGTTTGACACTTGGCACAATGTGATTGGGTCACTTAAACCTAGAGCTAATCAAAGGGTGACATGTGGCAAGGGTTTAATGTGTTAACCTAGCTATTTAAGTGTGGTTATGAAAAGAAAAAATAACCAGCAGCCACTCCTCTCCTTTGTCATGCCACTTTGAGGCTTTTCATCTATTCTTCTTCATCTCTCATCAATTCAAAGAGATTATCCATCAATCTCTTGAATTAAGAACACTAGAAATTGTTTCTAGTATCCTGTTTACATCTCTAATCTCTTAAAAGGCAGAACTTGAATTTCTAATTAATAGAAAAGGCTTTAGAAGCTGTTCAAGGGCTGCCATAGGTGTTCTTGGTGTGGACAAGCTAGAGGGACAACATCTGGTGTCCTGAAGATGAATCTCAAAGGCGCAGACACGCTGCAGTGCATTAAGAGGTTAGTTTAATCGTTCTTGATTTAATCTAGGATTCTAAAATTAATCTGATTAATTTTAAAATCTTAAATGGCAAATACAGATCCAAAAACATATTAAAAGAGTTTTAATATGTTGTTTATCATTGAAATCAAATAGATAAAAATAAATCTTGCATGATGCATGTGACCCTAGGTGAAAATTTTTGAATTCAATGGTATAAACTTGTGTTTTTCACGCTTCCGTTCCTTCAATCATGGAGTGGAAGCCGCCTAAGAATGCAACAGAAGTTAGAAACTTTTTAGGGTTGGCAGGTTACTACAGGAGATTTGTGAAGGGGTTCTCACTTATTGCAACTCCATTGACTAGATTGTTGCATAAGAATGTCAAGTTTGAATGGAATGATAAATGTCAAAGCTTTAAGAAGTTAAAGGCAATGCTTATAAAAGCACCCAGTCTTACACAACCAATGTTAGGGAAAGACTTTTGTGATCTATAATGATGCCTCGCACAATGGACTGGGGTGTGTGCTAATGTAAGAAGGGAAAGTGGTTGCTTATGCTTCCAGGTAACTTAAGCCACATAAAAAGAATTACCCAACTCATGATTTAGAACTTGTAGCAATTGTGTTTGCATTAAAGATATGGAGGCATTATCTATATGGGGAGAAGTACTATATCTATACATATCACAAAAGTCTCAAATACTTGCCAACTCAAAAGGAACTCAATTTAAGGCAAAGAAGATAGATCGAATTCCTGAAGGATTATGATTGCATAATTGATTACCATCCTGGAAAGGCAAATGTAGTAGCTAATACTTTAAGCAGGAAATCTCTGGCAGCTTTGAGAGCCATTAATGCTCGCCTGACTCTAGCACTAGATGGAGCTGTTGTAGTTGAGTTGGAAGTAAAGCCAAGTTTATTACAGCAAATTCAAGAAGCTCAGAAGCTGGGTGAGAAATTGGTAACTATTATTAGACAAATCCAAGAAGGGAAGGAGAGTGAGTATAAGATCAAAGGAGATGGTCACTTGTATTATAAAGGGAAGTTATATGTTTCGAATGACGAAGAACTTAAGAGGAGCATTCTTAAAGAGGCACATAGCAGCTTTTATGCCATGTATCTAGGAAGCACCAAGATGTATAGAGACTTGAAGACTCATGGAAGTACAACCAAGTTTATTATAGCAAATTCAAGAAGCTCAGAAGCTGGGTGAGAAATTGGTAACTATTATTAGACAAATCCAAGAAGGGAAGGAGAGTGAGTATAAGATCAAAGGAGATGGTCACTTGTATTATAAAAGGAAGTTATATGTTTCGAATGACGAAGAACTTAAGAGGAGCATTCTTAAAGAGGCACATAGCAGCTTTTATGCCATGTATCTAGGAAGCACGAAGATGTATAGAGACTTGAAGACTCATTATTGGTGGCCTGGTATGAAGAAAGATATTGCCAATTATGTGACAAAATACCTGACATGTCAACAAGTCAAGGCCGAACATCACGTTCCATCGGCTTTGTTGCAATCGATCGCAATACCTGAGTGGAAATGGGATTGCATCACAATGGACTTTATCATGATCTACCTCTTACACAGAAGAAGCATGATGCAGTATGGGTGGTAGTTGATAGGTTAACTAAGTCTGCTCACTTTTTACCTATTAGAACCGACTACTCATTGGAGAAGTTAATAGAGCTATACATAAATAAGATAGTTTGGTTACATGGCATGCCTGCATCCATCATATCTGATAAAGACCCGAGGTTCACATCGAGGTTTTTGAAGAAGCTACACGAAGCCTTAGGTACCGAGTTGAATTTTAGCACAGCTTTTCACACAAACGGATGGTCAATCAGAAAGAGCGATCCAGGTACTTGAGGATATGCTTAGAAGTTGTATTATTGATTTTGGAGAGAGCTGGAATAGGTATATTAAATAGATGGTCCCATATGAGGCTTTGTATGGAAGAAAATGTAGAACACCTTTATGTTAGACTGAGCTTGGTGAAGATAAGTTAATAGGACCTGACTTAGTGAGACAAACTGAGGAAAAAGTAAAGATCATCAAGGATAGTTTGAAAGGCACCTCAGATAAACAGAAGTCTTATACAGATTTGAAGAGAAAAGATATTGAGTATAAGGTTGGCGATAAAAGTCTTCTTGAAGCTGTCACAATGGAAGAATGTGCTCAGATTTAGGAAAAAGGGTAAGTTGAGCCCTAGGTTTATCGGCCCATACGAGATCATTGAACGTGTGGGTTTGGTAGCCTATAGGCTAGCATTACCATCAGAGCTAGATAAGATTCACAATGTATTTCATGTCTCGATGCTAAGGAGATATAGATCAGATCCCTCACATGTTTTATCTATGGAGACCATTGATATATAACCTGATTTGACCATGAAGAGGAACTAGTAAAGATCTTAGCACAAGAAATCAAGGACCTAAGGAATAAAAGAATTCCATTGGTGAAAGTGCTTTGGAGAAATCACAAAGTGGAGGAAGCAACATGGGAAAGTGAAGAGACTATGAGGCAGCAACATCCACAATTATTTAAACCAGGTAAATTTCGAGGACGAAATTTATATTAAGAGGGAAAGAATTGTAACGCCCTCACTTTAGGTAGTTCTGTACATTCAACTATTCTGGTGACTAATGTCTGTTCGAATGGATGGAATGTCTGGAACCATCCTTAAATTAAAATAAGGCATCTTAATTTGATTTAATAAAGATCAAGTAAGGTTGAAGGAAAATAAAAGAAATGGATTAGAAATCAGCTGAATGTGCACAAGTCCCGGTGATGAGTAACTCCCCATGGAAGTGCCTAAAGATCAGTATTTTGGGTCTATTTACTACTTCAATTCATGTAGGACCTTGTAAAACTCTTAATTAAGACTCAATTAAGGTATAATTACAAATTAATAAGTCAAAAAAATGAAAAAAAGGTAAAAGTATTCACATAAGTGGCAAACTAAGTAGGTGTGCACTTGCTTCCTTTCACACCTAGGAAGTTGGCCACTAAGAGTTAGAGGCCTAAAGTGAATTAATCAATAAGTTAAGGGGCAAACAAAAGGTTAAAGGACTAACTTGAATTAATTATAAAGTTGAGGGGAAAATTAGAAATAATAAAAAAATCCCTATGGACCAATGGACAAAGAAAGAAGGACCAATGGATAAAAGCTAATATAAGCAAATCCTTACCTTCTCCCTTCCCAAACTAGCCAACCGACTTTCATCTTCTTCCTCTCTCTTTTTTTTTTCATTTCAACAGTCATTTTCGCTCAAACATTTGAAGAAGAAACTAGACCAAAACCCTAGATCAAACTAATTTTGGAGGCCTAAGCAAGAGGGAGTAAGAAGGGTTAGCAATTAAAGCTTGAAAAACCCTAATTCCATAAAGGCTTAGAGACATTTGGAGAAAAAGGGATAGTAGCAGTTGATCTTTCCTTAAGGTTAGTGCTAAAACCTCTATTTTTGATAAAGTTTAAGTAAGGATAACACTAGGGACAAAAGGGAAATATAAGATAGTGAGAAAGATAGTTGGTAGGGGTGATGAACCCCTGGTTCTGCTAGTAGGGTTGCAAAACTAGTCACTTTTGAAAATTCATAACTTGAGCTAGGAAAGTTAGATTTTGGTGATTTTTATGTCTATGAAAACCCTGATAAATGCTCTAAAACTTTGTAGTTTTGTGTTAGACCTAATTCCCTTGCTATGATAGTGTTTGAGGGAAAAACTTTTTGTTGCTCAAATTTGGAAAATAAACCTGATGATTTCCAAAAGTAGGACACCTAAATTTGAAAATTTATAACTTGCTCTCTAGAACTTGAAATAGTGTGATTCTTAAACCGTTAGAAAGCTAAATGAATACTCTCAAACTTTGTAGTTATGATCAAACATTGATTTTATCGGCTGCATACTAAAATTCTTACATTTCCTATCACTGCTTTGACTGTGACTAGAGTCTGGAATAGTTTGCACGTTTGTATTCATAACTTGACTTGTGGCCCTGATTTTGACATGATTCAAACTGTAGACTGAAATAAACATATGGATGTTCATTTTTGCTAAAAGATTCCTTGAAGCCCTTATTGCTAGAATTTTTGGTGGAATTCTAACTTTGTTACCCTGTTCACCTGCATTTGACTAGAAATTTAGGATAATAATGATTCATAGGCCTAGAATTTGCATTCTATAATTCCAAATGACATGAAATTTATGACGATTGAAAGTTAAGACATAAGACTAAAACATTGATGAAGGAATGCTGCCCAAAAATGTTTTATAAGTGACCTTAAATTTGGCTAGAAGATAGGGCACAGAATCTGGAACTTGGTAGAAGTGCATTCTAGACTGTCCAGAGTAAAAAGGATATAACTTACCCTAGGAAACTCCAAATGAGGTGATTCTTATTTTGTTGGAAAGTTATGATCTGAGGGATCAGCTTTCATGAAGAACAAATTGGCAAAATCTGATTGCAACTTGTTCAAATCTAGGCTTTAAAATGTGTTCAGAATCTGCCTTGTAATTGGTGAAGTTGAAATTTTGCTTAAGGATAGCTATTGATTAAGTAAGCATAACTTTTAATCCTTGAATCCAAATTAGGTGATTCAAAAATTATATTAAAGTTAAGACATAGATCTAAAACTCTCATGAAGAAAGTTGAATTTAATTCTTGAAATTACTAGGTCAAAATGCTTGAGAAAAGTAATGCATAAAGTCTGATTTTTCTTAGAATTTGACAATGGTCATCATATGTGTAAATTTTAATATAAATGTATGAACTTTAAAAGCACGCAATATGAAAATGTGGTAATGGCAAAGTTTTAGGTGTATACAAGCATTTTTTATTACATCATGTGAAAATAAAAAAGAAAATGATAATTACCTTATCAAGCTCGAGTAAACCTAGACAGTGAATTATAGTTTTAGATAGAATGATATGCCAATAGGCGACATCATTAGCAGTACTATATTAATTATGTTACTAGATTGATGAATGTCTATTAGAGGCATCAAGTGCCCATGGTTGAACCGGTCAAAGACATCGAGTGTTCAGTACCGGGAGCTCCATATCCAGACAGATATATAAAGGCACCGAGTGCCCATTGTTAAACCAGTCAGAGGCACTGAGTGTTCAGTACTGAGAGTCCCATATGCAGTCCATGTAGTTTTGTCATAGGTTATTGTGGGCACATGACAAATCTTAAAATGTGATTTTAATTAAGAAAATGCCCATAAATATAATAAGAACTATGTTAAACCTTGAACATTATTTATAAAATCTCTTATAATATATATATAAGTTTTGCTTTTATTCTTTTTAAATTATTAGTGCACCACTAAGCTGTGAAGCTTAGCTTGTAGATTTTTCCTCACACAGGTACAGAAGGTAAAGAGTAGATAGCCGGAGACAGGAGAGGAGTGAGTGGATCTGCAGGAAAGTCCAAAGTCACCTCATACTTGAACTTTGTGGTAGATGCACTACCAATATTATATGCATTTAGGTCACTCATTTTTATATTCCAATTGTCATGTACTAAAACACTTAATGTAAATTTATTTTCGATGATTGTAAATTAAGTACAAACATACTTTGTTACATTTACAAATTTATGTCTGAATATATATTATGTAAATATTCACATGTGATGAAGAAATTAATTTCATTACAAGTATGATGAGAGTTGATTAACAATATTATTACAATTGAAAATATGATTATTAACAGGTGAATGTTAAAATTTAGGGGAAACTCTTACAGTTTTTCCCTTTGAAATTTATGACTAAAAATTAAAAGTAAACACAAAATAAGTAAATTGTTCAAATATAAGTTTAGGTGCTCCGTACACAGAATATGGCATTTCTTTGCTCGGCTTCACTATAGGTTGGGTAAGGGATGTTACATATCTAACCATGAAGAGCAATTCCCTATAAAGGATAGTAGGGAACGATAATGTTTTGATGGTCATGTTAATAAGGAGATACAGGAAGAATCATCAATGGTGAATGGCATGTGTTCCATAAAATGAGTAGTAGGTTAGTATTATAGTTTGATACTATATGGTGGATGTGCTGGTGGAAACCAATCGCAGAGTTTGAATTTTAGAAGTAATGGAGTTAGCAATCAAGTTAGGATTAAGAAATAATAAAAAGGTGTATTTCCATATTCCTGGAGTGGAAGAGTTTAGCTTTGATGATGACCTAAATGCATCAAGTGTCAACCATAAGTGCCAGAAAGATGTTAAGGCATGACTGTCAAAGTTATGTGGCACTAGTGAGGGACACATCTGTTGAAGGTACTTGTGTGAAAAATGTAACTGTTGTTAGGGAATTTATGATTTTTTTTTTTTTTTGAGGAGCTTCCTGGGATGCCACCTGATAGGGAGATTAAATTCTGCATAGATACTGTGCCAGGTACAAACTCCATTTCTATACCACCCTACAGGATGGCACTAATGAAGTTAAAAAAATTGAAAGAATAGCTACAGGAGCTTCTGGATGAGGGTTTTATCCGACCAAGCACATTACCTTAGGGTGCTCCTATTTTGTTTGTAAGGAAGAAGGATGGGTTATTGAGGTTGTGCATTGACTACAGACAAGCTGAATAAGGTGATGGTTAAGAATAAGTATCCATTCCCTCAAATTGATGACTTGTTTAACCAGCTGCAAAGAGCAAGATACTTCTTTAAGATAGACCTATAATCAGGCTATCATTAGTTTAGAAAAAGGAGTGAGGATGTGCCAAAAATAGCATTTAAGACTAGGTATGATCATTATGAGTTCTTGATAATATCGTTTGGACTTACTAATGCACCAGCAGCCTTTATATATCTAATGAATAGGGTGTTTAGACCATTCCTGGATCGCTTTGTCATTGTTTTCATAGATGACATTTTAGTATATTCCTGGATCAAGGAAGAACATGCTTGGCATTTAAGAATGGTGTTGCAGACCATGAGGAAGCATCAGCTGTATGCTAAGTTTACAAAGTGTGAGTTCTGGCTGGAAAGTATTTCATTCTTGTGACATGTGTTCTCAAGTGAAGGCATTCAAGTGGATCCTAATAAAATTGAAGCAATAAGTGATTGGCTTAGGCCTACTACAGTCACCGAAGTGCAAAGTTTTCTAGGCCTAACAAGTTATTATAGGCACTTTGTACAGATCTTCTCTAGGATAGTAGCTCCTTTAACACGGTTGACTCAAAATAATGTCATGTTTTTCTAGTTAGATGAGCGTGAGGAAAGCTTTCAAAAGCTTAAGGACTATTTAATTTTAGCACCTGTGTTAACTTTGCCTGTGAGTGGAGAAGGGTATATGGTATACTGTGATGTTTCTAAAGTTGAATTAGGGTGTTTTTTGATGCAGCATGATAAAGTGGAGGCTTATGCTTTTAGACAATTAAAGAAGTACAAGCAGAATTACCCCAGTCATGATTTAGAAATGGCAATTATTGTCTTTGAACTAAAAATTCGGAGGCACTACCTGTATGGCGAAATGTGCCAGATACACATCGACCATAAAAGCTTGAAGTATATCTTTTAGCAGAGGGATTTAAATTTGAGGCAGAGGAGATGGATGGGGCTTCTGAAGGACTATGATTGCACTATCCAGTACCACCCAGGTAAAGCAAATGTTGTGGTAGACGCTTTAAGTAGGAAGGCTTCTGGTAGCTTGGCACATATAACGACAGAGAAAAGACCGTTAATGCAAAAGTTGCATAAACTGATGAATCAAGGTTTGATGTTGGATATAACTGCTTTGGTTCACTTTTGGCACATTTTAGAGTACGACCAGATCTACAGGACAGAATTAGAGTTTTCTAGCACAGGACCACAATTAATATAGATTGTGGAAAGGGTGCAGTAGGGAGAAGATTGTGAATTTGGGTTTGATGGAGATGGTACCCTTATGCAAGGCTCCAAGGTATGTGTGCCAGATGTGGACAACCTAAGAAATGAAATTATGCAAGAGGCACACTATACACTTTACAATGTTCACCCAGGATGTACAGAAATGTACCATAATGTGATGGATAGGTATTGGTGGAATGGTATGAAGGGAGACATAGCAGACTTTATGTCTAAGTGCCTAGCTTATCAGAAAGTAAAGTTTGAGCATCAGAGGTAGTCAAGGAAGCTGCAGGAGATCCCCATCCCAGAGTGGACGTGCTAAATGATCACCATGGACTTCGTGATTGGGTTGCCTCATACTACCCGATGGTATGATTCTATATAGGTGATTGTGGACAGTCTGACCAAGTCAGCTCACTTTTTGGCTGTACAAACCACCTATTCTGTTGCTCAGTATACAAGGTTATATATCCGTGAGATAGATTATATGGGATTTGAGCTTTCATAATATCTGACAGAGGGCCCCTATTCAATTCTCAATTTTAGAGGAAACTTTAGGAAGCACTTGGCACACAGTTGAATTTTAGTATGGGTTTCCACCCACTGACAGATGGACAATCTGAAAGGATAATTCAAACAATGGAGGATATGTTTTGCATGTGTGTTATGGATTTCAGAGGTCAATGGAATAATCAGTGACCATTAGTGAAGTTTGCTTATAACAACAATAATCATTCCAGTATTGGAATGACAACCTATGAGATAAAGCACTTGGCACACAGTTGAATTTTAGTATGGCTTTCCACCCACTGACAGATGGACAGTCTGAAAGGACAATTCAAACATTGGAGGATATGTTTTGCACGTGTGTTATGGATTTTGGAGGTCAATGGAATGATCAGTGACCATTAGTGAAGTTTGCTTATAACAACAATAATCATTCCAGTATTGGAATGACAACCTATGAGATATTATATGGCAGAAAGTGTAGGTCCTCTCTGTGTTAGACAAAAGTTGAAAAGGCAAGAGTATATGAAAAGGAAAGATGTAAAATTTTCAGTGGGTGATTATGTGTTCTTAAAGATCTCTCCTATGAAAGTGGTTATGAGATTTGGAGAGAAAGGCATGTTGGCACCCCGTTACATAGGACCTTTTGAGATCACAGGCAGAATGGGAACAGTTGCTTATTAATTGGAGTTGCCACCAAACTTTTCTTATGTCCACTAAGTGTTTCATATTTCCATGCTTAGGAAATATGTTCCTGACCCTTCTCATGTGTTGTAACAAGACACAGTGGAGTTAAATAAGAACTTAACTTTTGAGGAACAACCAGTGGTTATAGTGGATTATCCGATTAGGCAGCTTTGGTCAAAACAGATCTCTATGGTTAAAGGAGAACTAAATTTGTAGAGGAATACACCTGGGAGTCAGAGTTAGATATGTCCAATAAGTATCCATACTTGTTTAGTATATAATTCAGTATATTTGTTCTGCCTTGTATAAAAATTCGAGGATGAATTTTCTGTAAGGATGAAAGAATGTAACTTCCTGAATTTTTAAATAATTATTTTATGGGAATTGACTAGTCTGGCAAGCCCAGGAGGGACATTGTGTAGTTGTTGTGTTGTGGGCCTGAGGCCTTTTGGATTGAGAAGTGTTAGTTGAGTTATTTTGTAGGTAAGGTAGGTCCCAGGCACAAGAAAAACTCTACCAGATTTTCAGCATAAACCTAGGGTATCTTAGGCTCTTTAATTCTTTGTTTTGAGTTAATATTGATAAATTACTTATGATTATTTAGGTGATCCGAGTCAACCTTCCTCATCTTCTCAGTCGCCCTAGTGACATTTGGATAATCTATGAGTAGATATTGATTTTATTTATAATTTTAATATTATTATTATATATTCAAGGCATGTTCATGCATTCACTTATAACTATATATATATATATGTAGTTAAATACTAGGCATGCTCTTATGTTGCATATTTTATTAGTGAAATTGTTCTGGATGTCACCTTAAAGTAATTTGGAGCTTTGTGTGTGTGTTGGCATGTGTGTGGTGTGGATATGGATATGGGTAAGACGGGTAATCACAGCTGGAGCTTAACTCGCTAGAACCTGATCCCTATATATGGATAAGTCGGGGTGAGTATGACTTTGAGTTGATCTCGTTGACCCCTGCACTTGAATTATTAAGAGAAAGTCCGCCTTGAGTTGACCTCGCTAGCAGGTATTAGAATTAAGAGAATTATATAGAGGATCAACTCCCATATATATATATGTTGATGTGACACATAAGTGTGTGAGTGCTCTAAATTATCTTTTATGCGAATATTGTTTAAATTGTTTGAAATTATGTTTGTATGTTCCATTTCATACATAGGAAAGCATTAGGTTTAGATACTTATAAAAATTGTATTTAAAATCAATATCTTACTCTATGAGCATAAAACTCACCCCTGTTCAGCTATTTTTCCTCAGGTGATGGGTGAACTTATTGAAAATAACCTGATTTCTTTTCTCACAGGTTAAACCAGAAAAGTTCAGTTTACTTTTATTATTTTTTGTTAAATTCCAGAACTCCGCATGTACTAGTAGTGTATTATCCTTATATGGGATTGTATTAACTAAACTTTTAGAGTTGTAACCTTATTTATGTAGAAATGTTTGGATGCATGAGATATTCATTCCTTTGGATAAGAGAGCTGAGCTATCATTTTATTATTTATCTGCTTTAAGGATTGTGAAGATGAGCTGAGCTCCCCATATTGTTGTTTTATTGGTTAACAAGTCGAGTGAGTTAAGGCTCCTCATTGGATAGTCCAATTTATAGGCAGACTCTATTCGTATGATTTCTTGAAATTGTGAAGATGAGCTTTGTGGTTGGGCTAGAAATAATTAGGATTACTACAGGCTTCGAGGGCCTTGTACTAACCCAAGTCCTAGTGTCGGTCTAGCCTAGAAAATGGGTTGTTACAATATATATATGTATTTTTTTTTACATATTTCAGATATATTACATAGTTTCAATAAAATTATCTATATTATATGCAATTAAGATGGTTATATATATAATTTAATTTGTTATTAATTATAATTATATATATGTAACCCAATATTAACTTTTATTATTTTTAATTATAAATACATTAAATCACTTTATAGTTATTAATTATCTTATTAAATCACCTTTTTATTATGTAGTATACTTTCTTGTTAAAAATTATTTAATTGAAAAATATATATAAGATAGTAAAATATATTTATTAAGATGTATGTTATGAAATGACTTAATTTATATATGTGTTGTTTCATAGGATTTAATTATGACCCACTCAAAAAGTCAGTGGTACGATCCGAATAAAATATTTTGTGAGATCATGTGGTTATAGTAGAGAGAATATGAGCCAAAACAATATTTAAGAGCTAGCGTTAATAATTGAATTTGTTAAGTTTAAGATTAAATTAGTTATCTTATTTTAATTTAAAAAAGTTTTAATTATAATTTATATAATTTTTATAAACAACATTTATTATATCAAAATTAAGTTTATTTTTAATACTTATTATTCTAAATTTAAATTTAAATTAGTAAAAATTGTATATTGTCCAACAAAATTTTTTAACTTTAAATAGTTGAATAAAAATATAATAAAGAATTTCTCTAAAGACAAAAATTACGTAGTTTTGTGCTCTTGGTTTAGGTTACATTAATCCTAATTTATATTATACTCGATCATTTTCAGTTATTTTATAATTTAGATGGAAATATTATACAAATTATTATGTGTAGGATCCAATGCTTACTAGCGTACCAAAATTTTAAACTTTTAGCAGAGACACAACTCTAACCCCTTATAGCGTAGCAGTCTAAGCGCCATAGGCCAAAGGAATTTGGGTAAGATACTGGCCCATTGAGCTATCCCTACTCAATGCTAATAATCCACCCCCAGCACCTGCCAGGGATTCAAACCTATTACCTTGGCTGTGATACCAATTGTAGGATCGAATGCTTACCACCGTGCCAAAAATTTAAACTTTTATCAAAGACATAACTCTAACATTTTATAGCATAACAACCTAAGTACCATGGGTCGAAGGTACCTAGACAGGATGCTAGCCCACTGAGCTGTCCTCATTCAGTGACAACATTATGGATATTTGGTGTTATCTTGTATTTTTATGTAAAAATTGCTAGTTTAATTTTAGTATTTCTCTTGAGTAAGGTTGTGACACCCGGTGTAGCCGAGCGAGGTATGTCACACCCGGTGCCGAAGCTTTTTAACTTATCTCATTTCATTCTTAATTCCCATTAAGATTTTTTTTATTAAATTTAAATGTAATTATTTTAACGGAGAAACTGATAGAGTTTTCCCTAATTTATTAATATTCTGACAATTTTCCCACCTGATTGAAAAACAAATGCAGTAATATTCTCATTCTCATCATTAATTTAATGTCACTCATATAAATACATATGAAATTTCAAATCATTTCCATGCATACACAACTCAAATATGAAATTTAAAACTTTATTAATTTATATCACGTGCAAATTTAATATATAAATATATATGTTTCACAATAATTATATAAGTGTCTGATTTACATTATAAAATGGAAGTCTAATTGCAAATTACAAATTATAAAATACAAAATTACTAATGAAGCCTAATGGTCCTACCCAAAACACTACACCGATGAAGGACACTAGACACAATGCAGATCTGACTCTCACCTAGTTTGAGGTCTGTTGGGCTCTCGCTCTGTATTTCTAGTACCTATGTGTGGCAAAAAGTGATGTGCTAAGCAATACAGCTTAGTGGTGCCAATATAAAATAAAAATAAACTAAATAAATAAATATGCATAAATTTTGCTATTTATTCATGCAAATCGAATTTTTAGTAATTATTTGTAATATCATTAATTTTATGACTTTTATATTCATTTCATGGTTACAAATCTTTAAGACTTATTTTTATTGCCCAAGTAACCTATACCAATTGACTGGACTGGATAAACGGGTAAACTAGCACTGGGTACCTAGTACCTCAGGCCGTCAGAGTGTCTCCAAGTGTACAACAAAATGGCTAACAAGCCATAACAAGCATCAGGCACAAAGCCAAGTGTATCAAATACAGCAAAATGGCCATAGGCCATAATATCATAAAATGGCATAAAATGCCATAAATCACGGAATGGCACAAAACCATATGCAGTACTGCTATCGGAACCCTATTGGCATACCAACCTATCCAAACCAATCATACTAGGCATACTAAGGTATGTTACAGAGTTAATTATTTAATTCTTTGCACTTAATATTTGGTGATTACTATTTATCTTACTATTCATGCATAAATGTTGAGTTTTTCATAATTAATAAGTATGCTAGTTCTAATTGCACTAAAATACCACATTTTGGGTTTTATATTTGTTGGCATTGATTGTCAATTTCAATTCAAAGTTTATTGGAAGTTATTTCAAATTTTCAAATTTGGTCACTTAGGTTTACTGTTCTATTGGACCAATCTACAATAAGAATTTGGCCAAACTTTCTTCATTAAAGTTGTTTCTTTATGCGTCTATTTTAATTCTCTTTTTGAATCACTTCATTTAGAGTCTTGTAGCTCAAGTTATGGCATTTTTATCATAACTGGCCGGATTGGTCCATTCCCATATTTTCTGGGCAGAATTTGGTTCTGGCAGTTTTGGTACCCTAGCTTTAGCTAGCAATATGAAAAGCTTATGGTCAGAATTTGGGTTTCTGTTCTTCATGAAAGTTGTTCTAAATTATCTAAACTTTCCATGGGTTTAAAAATCAGGTTATTTGGGCCTCTTGACACAAAGTTATGGCCAATTGAACAAATACTATTCATTTGGTCATTTTTCAGGTCCAGAATTTTGGTTACCCAGATTTAGATAATTTTTAAGTCAACTTAAGTTAGTTTTCTCAGCAGGTTATCTCCACAAAAAATGTGGCATTATGTCCCTAATTTCACCTCCAATTTCCTTTGTACCAATTGGAGTTACACAAGTCAAGTTATAGCTGCCCAAACACACTAGACTCAAGTCTAGATTCTGGCACAAGAGGGGTAGCACACTAATTCACAATCCAATGCCACAATAACTTCGTTTTATGGTCAGACTTTATCAAATAGTCACTAATTGACCATTAGAACACCAATTTAGCATCAATTTGACAAAGCCCTAATTTGGCTCAAACTCTAATTCCCAACATTTCAATCTTCCACCACACATGGAATTTAAGGTCTAAATTCATATATACTCAACAAACTCATCACAAATCAACCTAAATTAAATTGAAAACCATTATAATCCTAACCTACCCATGGCTGCTGAAATTGGGGAGTATACATACATGTGATTTTTATTTCATTTCCTTGCAATTTCTAACTTAAATCAAGCGCTTAAACAAGAATTAAGAGAGAGAGAGGAAAGATTTGACACTAACCTCTTAGTGAGCCAATCCCAACTTGCTAAACTTCTTTTATCTCTTCTTCTTTTTGCTGCCTCAAGCCTGCTCAAGATGCAAGGATGAATTTTGCTGAAAGGAGCAAGGGATTTTATGATAAAATGGGGTGGGAAATGAAGCTTACTTGAGAAATCAATGGAGGTGTGTGTATGGAAGGGGTTTCGGCCAAGATAAGATAAGGAAGAAGATGAAGTGATTTTTACTTTGGTTTATTTCTTTTTAATTATTTTATGAGTGTTTGTCTAAATATGATTGGTGAGAAATTTTTAATGACATAATAATGATGTCATAATTGCATTTTTATTTCATTTTTGTTTTCTTTTTCTTTCTTCTTTCTTTACTCATTTTTAATTAATTTTTCATCAATATTTATTCATATTTTACGTCATATACCTCAATTACTTGAATGGACAAGTTGGTCAAAAATCATCTCTAAAAGTGAAATGACTAAAATGCCCTTTGTTGTGCTTAATAAGCCTTAATAACTCTTCACTGGAGTCCCAAAAATTATTTCATAGGATTTTCCCACAGGTTTAGGGTCACTAACTGTCTTTACAGTCACTTCCCGTTAGGTTACCCATCATCAGGACTACAGCTCATCTAACATTAATGCATTTTATTGCTTAAATTTTTCCTTAATTTTTTCCTTGTCACTATTTGGTTTATTTATGACTCCTCACTCTAGTTTAAATATAGTTTCAAACATTCTGACTGTCCAGATAGACATGAGTCACCGGAACAGTAGAATGTGTGGACTATCTAAAGTGAGGGTGTTAAAAAGTTATTATGTTTATGTTACTTTATTGATATTTTATTTTGATATTAGTATTGTTATTTTAATATTACTACTATTATTTTTATTGTTATTTTGATGTTAGAAATATATAATTATTTTTGTTTTTTTTAAATGGAATACAATAATACTACAATTTTAAGTGTAGTAACTGATATCTAAATCAAATCGGAATCAAAATTGGAACCCAAAATAAAATTGAAACTAGAACCAAACCAGAACCAAAATCACTTAGAACCGAATCAGAACTGATAGTAAAATTTGGTTCCTCTTTTGGTTTCCAAAAATGAAAGAACCGAAGTTCGGTTCTAATTTTGGTTCTTACAAGGAACCGAACTAAAACTAGAACCACACAGCCATAAGTTCTGTATGGTGATTAATGCTTTTGGATATCATGGATGATACTTGAATGATTATAGATTTGTAATTTTTGCTAGAAAGTAAAATTATGGATCTAATTTTTGTAGTAATAATCATATGGTTTTTAACTGAAGTTGAAACTAAAGTTACACTTTGGAAAAATAACCTTTTATCTTAAAGGTACTAATTAAAAATTACCCCTTATTGGAAAATAGGTTGTGGTTTATATTATTGCAAGTTTAATAATATTCAGAATAATTATTAAATGATGTTGGGTCATTAATCCTTGCAATGGTAGTTAAATTTAATTATTAGGTCATTGATCATCTAAATATCAATCATTTCTTTTTGTACAATTTTTTATTTGATTTTCAATTTATTTTGAAATCTTATCTAATGGAAGAGCTTTCTAATAAACTAAACATTGTGATGAGGATTGTTGTTGCATTTAGTTGTTATTTATCGTACATTTGGAGATGATACTAAAATAATCAATCTTTGTCCATTTCCACAATTGCCTTTGTTTCCATTGATAGAAAAAGGAAGGACCAGACTGATTAAACTAGAAATCAGAGGTGCTTGATTTCATAGTCTTGGGGGAAAGAGTCTCACCACTCAAAAGGCATTTCCTCAATTAAAAAAAAAAATTTCTCACTTGGCAAGTGAACATTAATAGCAAGTTAGGTTAAAACTTAATAGAATGATCAATTTGTTAATAAATTTGAAATTTAAGGACTAAATTATTACCCAAAGTTATACCAAGGACTAACCTGTCCATTTTGTTAAACATTAAAGACCTGGTTATAATTTACCAGTTCTTTTTTTTTATTACTTAAAAGGAAATTTAAAAATATAGATCACTAATTTTCAATTTAGTTGGGCCAATAAAAAATAACCTTTTAAATTATTAAAATATAGGCTCATTAAATTTTTTATTTAATTAAAAAATATCTACCACTTTGAAATTTCATTATAATTAAAAATTTGGGGAGACATGGGCCCCTTTCAGTCCTTAATTCCATGTTGATAGATGCAAAGTAAAACTAGGTGTCATGTGTATTTTAATAACAATTTGAATCTTTTTAAATTTTATTTATTATTTAAAAGTAAATTTTAAAAATATGGACAACTAATTTTTCAATTAAATTTGGCTAATAAAAAATAATTTTTTAAATTATTAGAATATAGTGTCAATTTTTTTTATTAATTGAGCACATAAAAAAATTCTATCTTTTTAAATTTTTGCAAGAAACTTTTTGAGGGCTAAATGTGTGAGTCTATTAAAATGTTCATATTTAAGATACTCCAAACTAAAATTAAAATTTTAAGAGGTAGTAGCATCTGCTAACCCCATCGGGTATATTGTTGCTTCCAGCTTTGATTGACATGCATTCATAAAAAAAATACTTGAAAAATAAGAATTTGACTATAACATTAATTTGACATTGTGTTAAAAAAAAAAAAAAAAGAAATGGATATCATTTATGATAAATCCAGGCTCAAACCGTGTTAAAAAAAAAAAAAAAACAAAGAAATGGATATCATTTATGATAAATCCAGCCTCAAACCTATGACCCGAACTAGTTGCACTATACCACATAGAGAAAAAGAAAGTCAAAGGCCTAAACATGAGAACAAGGAACGAGTAAGGATCCAAGTCTCAACCCCAGTAACTTTTGCTAGACACAGCCATGGTCACCAACAGAAGAATCAATCGACTACCATCAGGATGAACTTATAGCACTCAGATGGCACAGACACGGGGGAGGTTCAACAACACTGATCGCATGCAAACCACTAAGCCGTGAGGAACCAATCCCCAAATTACAGCAACCACAAACATGCTCTCATGATTACAACTGCTTTAGCCGAGGGAGACTGGGGACCAACTGATGTCGAATGAGCCAGGAACTAGACATGGCGGAGCTCGACATCTCATTCTCGTGCAGCACGGATGGAACCAAGGATGGAT
This sequence comes from Hevea brasiliensis, assembly GCF_030052815.1. NCBI lineage: Eukaryota > Viridiplantae > Streptophyta > Magnoliopsida > Malpighiales > Euphorbiaceae > Hevea > Hevea brasiliensis. The sequence continues at coordinate 3,178,867 of NC_079508.1, read as the reverse complement.
GTACATTGAAGATAATGGAGTCAATTGATCCACTGACTTATATATATATATATATATATATATATATATATATATATAATAATATATATATATATATATAATAATTAAAATAGTTTTTTTGGTAATATAAAAAGTGAAGTATCATCAAGTGAAAAAATACATTAAATAAATTTTCTATATTTGTATGAAATTTTATGTTAATCGAAATAAAAAATAAAAATCTTCTTAACATAATATTTTGAGAAAGACTTAATTGTTCACTCTAATGTTACTTTTCGTCTTTCTCATTCTCATATTTACAAGAGTCACTTTTTTTTCCACATTTTTCCCTTTTTTTAAATTTTTTGTTTATTTTCTATCAATTAGTTTTGTCTTTTTTTTATTTAATGATTCTTTAATTACTTATTTTGAGAAAAAAATGTTTATTATAATATTGATAATGAAGCAATCTTACAATACTTTCAAAAAATAAAAATTCATGGAGCACAATTTTAAATTTAAGATTATTGCAAGAATTTAATATTTTATGAAATTATTTTTATTTGGATTTTTATATATAAAAAATTTACATATATTATTATTTTTCTCTCATTAAATAATTTATCTATATAATATTTATTATTTAAATTGAATAAAATAATATTTTTGACCCACTGAATAAATTTTTGGCTTCACCCTTGGACGGAATCAAAGACCGCTTAGTCCCAAATCCTTGAGATTACCAACCAAAATGAGAAGGCCCTTTGAGAAAAAATAGAACTTTACCCAGATCAAATCTTCAGAACACTCACTGAGAGAATGCAAATGATTTGCAAAACCACAACCAAATAAGTACTCCAAAACTATTAGCACCGAGAACAAGAGGAGGAGAGGGTACATCCATCTTCTTGGTTGGGAAAGGGCTTCCCAACCCCTAAATATTGGGAAGTGGCAACCGATCAGTCAAAAATTAGAACAACTTCAAAGGAAAAAAAATAGGATTTTTTTTCTCACTTGGCTCCACTATATAATTTGATGATATTTATGAGATGAAATTATTACTTGTTGCTAATATAAATTACCAAGTTTCAATAATAGAAAGAATTATTTGTTAAATCTTTTAGAGACCAATTTTATTTTATTTATAAAAATATAAATATAAATTCTCAATTTTAATTTTAATTTATTGAGTGCCCATTCATCAAATTTGAAAAGGAAAATTATAATTATGTAATGTACAAGCTGAATTGTTATTCAATTTCAATTTATTGTGTTGCTAATGTTGGCATATTGATTATTTGTCAATTTATTTCCTTCGTATTTATAAATTTATACTATATATAAATATGAGAAGGAAGAACATTTTGCTCTGCCAAAACCCTTAATCATTTATATTATTTACAATTATATTTTTTTTAATATTTAAATTTTAATTTTAGAATTTATAGACTAAGTTTAATTGGCACCAAACTCCTTATTCTATTAGGTTTTAGTATTTTCGATAGCATAAATAAAAAGACATAAGATTTCAGTAGTAAATCTTTGCCAAAATTTTGGCTATTTTATAGTATAAAAATCGTGAAATTGCCAAATTTTAGCTAATAACATAGTTTTGATGATAAGGAACTTAACAGAATTTTCATGTTGTAGTAATTATATGGGATTGTTGTGTGTGTTTAATGGTGGGCTGATATAAAATTCTTGCAAATAAATAGAATTTTCTTGTAATTGTATTTATATGGGATTATACGTGTTTGAGGGTGTGTTTGATATATTAATTATATTTTTGTGGTAATGTTTTCTTTATGAATTTAGTGCAACAAGGGCTTGTGGGTAGTAGACTCCGTGCAGTTAGTATTAATACTATTTATAAAGTGGGGGGTGGTTTGGTTGTGGTACTTAATTTCAGGTTTGATGAACTTTATTCATTGTTATTTTGGTTTATTGCTAAATTTAATTATTTTGTCTTCCTTAAATTTTCATTTCATTTGATTTGATTTGGCTTTAGTCTTTGACAGATGAGATGAGAAACAAGACCTTTTATAGTAGCAAAGTCATTACAATGATCATGACATTAAACTCAATCACAATAATCAGATAGATTTTGTTCAATAGTAGTGCCTTCATGATAAGGGCTAGTGAGGGCATGGGCAAAGATATTTAAAGACATGGGATTATCGATATGAAATATAGATGTGTTCAAGTAATTGATATATGATAAGATAGTCTCACAATCACATGAATCGACTCATGTGTAAGTGAAGATCTTGTTAGAGAATGTGTCTAATAATTTTGACCCTCTGGTATTTTACTTGGTCAGTCGCCACTATGGTTCTACTCTAATCAATTGCCACCTTGCCTATCAATTAAATTGATGTGGTCTACTTGTCGACGAAATAATCATATAGAATATCTAGCATATGAAGATGATTTAAAAGAGTAATAGATATCTTTAATTAATGGCTAAATGGTTAATTAGCTAAAATTTTATTATCAAGGAGAAAAAAAAAATTAAAAACTTTCGTCCCATTTAATAATTTTTTTTTAATATTTCTCATGACTTTACTTATACCATGGGTTAGGTGGGTAAGCCTAAAATTTTAAATAGACTCATTTGACAACTGAATAAAAAGGAAGAGAATATATCCATTTGAGAAATCATTTATTCTAGTACCTTGATTTTTCTATAGAGAATTCATTTGATCGAATAGATGAGTTTCTTTATCTATATGGTACTGTGAAGGAGATTGTTTTTCCCCTAATTAAATCTGAGAAACTTCTTGGATACATACAGTCTGTTGAAATCAGATGTTCCATGAAGGTTTTAGGAAGGACGCTTTCATTTCTTTTTTTCCCTTTTTTTTTTTTTATCAAGAAATCCAGCCTGCAGCTGAATTTCTAATGATAATAGCCCCTGTCTGATCTTTATGAATTTAATAAATAATTTTTTTTTCTAATCTTCTACATTGCATTTGAATTTTATTCAATTGAATTTTATTTGATATATTTTCATGTTACATATTACATTCAACTTTTATTATTTAAGATTTAAATTTATTATAATTGAGTAGGTGATGAATATAAAAAATATATATATATTAAAATTATTAAAAAAAGGATTTTTTACTTAAAAAAGACTTCAATTATACATATATATATATATATATATATATATATATATATATATATATATATATATATATATATATATATATTCTTTTTTTAATGGCAAAAGTGAAATATCCAACTATCAAAATATTAATATTTTTTGTATGATTATATTTCAAAGATTAGTGCTACCAATTTTTCATAATTTTTTTTACTCATAATTTGTTCATATATACAAGTTGAAATAAATTTTAATTTGAATTTATAATTTTACTTAGAAGATAATATAAATCAATTATTAAGAAATGTTATAGCACTCAAAAGAAAATATTTATAGCATTTTCAAGAAAATGTTTATAATATTCTCAAATAAAGTTTTATGTCATTCTCTTTTTCTTTTTTTAATATATATTTGAAGAAGTATAATAATTTCAAATTATACTTTCATAATGACTAAAAATTTTAATTTTTTACTAATCAAATTTTTTTCAAAATTCTAACATGATAACTGTATTTATATATTTATTTATAAATATAATTTGTATTTTTCAAAACTTTGAAACTAATCTAATCCTATAATTATTATAAAGCATATAATGCAATCTCTATTTTTGATTTTTTTTAAATATATTTAATATATAAAATTATAATTAAAGTAGAAAATTTTGTCACTCTTTTTGTCTAGTTCTAATTTATTATTACACACACCATTTAATATATATGTTAATCACTCAATTGTTGATTAATTTACATAAATTGAAATTTGTTATTTAATAGATATTAGTCAAGATCTCAATAAAACCAAAATAAAAGCCAATGGATTATTATTTAATTAAATTATCATCATAATTGTCCAAAGTGGTCCATAATATATTTAAATATATATAACACAAACAAATAAAGATATAATAATTAATCCTTCATTATCATTATCACATAATATGATTAACTATATTATGATAAGAAGAACCATTTAATTAATTTGTATTATATATTAATAGGTACTTGGAGATCCATCGCCACCAGAGAAATGGCTTCTTCCTTACTTTGTTCTCATACATCAAGATTTCCTTTTTCTTCCTCCTCCTCCTTCAACTTAATTGCAAATTAATTATCATAATAATAGTTATTTATTTATTTATTTATTTTTATATAATTGGCTTTAAATAAAACTCGAACTCAAGATTTTATAGTCTTAAAATTGACTCTAACACCATTAAAATAAAGCTCATTGATATCATCACCCTATTTATTAATATAAGCTTAATTTTATTTCTAAAAATGTTGACTTTAATTTTGTGTTTTTCAAGGGCTATCAGAAAAAAAATTTTCAAATATATATATATATATATATATATATATATAATTAAAAAATGTGTTATGCTAATAATATATCATAAATCTTCTATTGTTCATAATATAATTAAGAGTTTGTTATTTTGTGGAATAATATAAAAATATATATATTTTTAGTAAAATACCTTTTAAATATTTGCACTCTATATTTTTATAATCTATATTAATTATTTATTAAAAATAGAATTATTTAAAAGAAAATATATGATTCATTTTGACAAGCATAATGGCTAAACAAAAACCCCATAAACTTGCTCTAATAAAAAAATTTAATTCAACTTAAACAATATTGAATATAAATGAATCAATTGCAATGATTAAAATTAATGTCAAAATTTATGAATCGCATTAATTAAAATGAAAAATTTTAACATTAAAATATTTTATTATTTTCAGCATTTGACCTTTGAATAATTACTCATGACTAATGTCAATATTAGTCAATAAACTAATCTATACATTTATAGGGTTTGAATTCTTTGATATTTTTATAAATATGATTTATTATATTTGAATAATTTCACTCTTTGATTTAGACATGAATTAGAAAAATTTTATTAAAAATTAAATTTTAATTTTTGAAAAATAGATAATTATATTAAAAAAGACACTCTCAATCATATATTTTGAATTTAATAGTTGAGATTGCTAAATGAAATGGTGCTACTTACACAAGCACAAAAAAATTCTTAATGGGTGCATTTAATATAAGCTCAATTTTACATGAAATGAGTTCAATAATTATTCATTAAATTAAATATTTATATTAAAATTTATATAAAATTAATTTAAATATATATAAGTATATTTAATTTAATTATTATTAAGCTCATTCTTGCTCAACATTCTTGCTCAACACATAATAGGATACCCAATATTAATTGATATTTAAGTATATGATGTTGATGTCGACATTTTCATTCTTTTGATATATTTAATATTTGTAATAATATTTCATAATATTTTTTAAATAAAAAAAGCATAATAAAAACTAAAAAAAAAAAAAAAAAGGGGAGAGGATTGCATGCAGGAAGACTGTGGTGTCACTGTTACGTATATCTAAAAAATGCATGAATGGGTACAATTTTTATATGTAAACGCATCTTGGAAGCACTTGCACTTGATATTCCCTGCAATATTCTTTCATCAATTGAGGGACATTTTGGTAATTTGCCATTATTAGCATATATGTCCATATAAGAACTGCAATACAACACTCTTTTCATATCAAAGCTCTTTAACCAATCATCTTTCATGGTCTTCCTTCTATTCTCCTACCACCTTATTATAAACTAAATTTCTCAATTACTGTTCAAAGTAAGGGGAAAAAAATTATTATTTATTTTCTTCGAGGCTCATATAAATCAATATGAATAATTAAGCTTTTAAAATCAGCAGATGTTAAACACTTTTTTTTTATTTCTTATAAAATTTGTTTTGCTTGGTTCTTGAATACAAATTAACTATCAGCTGCTTTCAACAACCGAATAAAGCACCGTGTTTAAATGATACAATCTTTGATTTACATTGGTTAATCTGTGCTTATAGGTTTTGGATCACAAAACAATGTGGAAGCTGAAGCTTTCAGAAGGAAAGGAGCATTGGCTTACAAGTATTAACAATCATATTGGAAGACAATTCTGGGAATTTGATCCTGATTTTGGAACACCTGAAGAGAGAGCTCAAGTAGAAAAACTTCAGAATCACTTCGCAAACAACAGGTTTCAAGTTAAACAAAGTTCTGATCATCTAATGAGACTTCAGGTCTGATACATTATTGAAAATTTTCTCTTTTTTATCAATTTTTCTTTCTTTCTTTTTTCTATTTAATGACCGAGAGATTATTAAAAAAAAAAAAAAGTTTGCAAAGGGGAATTCATGTGAGATAAAGCTACCAGCAGTGAGAGTGAAAAATGAAGAAGAAATTACAGAGGAAGTGGTGGCTTCTACATTGAGAAGGGCACTAAGCTTCTACTCAACCTTGCAAGCTGAAGATGGCTTCTGGCCTTGTGATTATGGTGGCCCTTTGTTTCTTCTGCCGGGTCTGGTAAGCTGCTTATAACACTTACTCTCAAAATAAACCATATTAGCTATTAGGGTATTAAAATCATGAAATCTTGAATTTTAATTTTAATTTTATTTAAATAAATAAAATAAATAAGTCATAATTGATTATACTTTGTATATTTTATTCTGCTTATTTTTTTAAATAATAATAATAATAATAATAATAATAATAATAATAATAATAATAATAATAATATGGTGTTTCTCTTACAGGTTATTAGCTTATATGTGATGGGTGCTTTGAATGCCATTTTGCCGGACAAGCATCGACGAGAAATGTGCCGTTACCTTTATAATCACCAGGTATTTATTTACTTGTGGCTAAATTATTATCTATTTCTTTTATTATATCAAATTAATAGTAATAATATAAAACATAATTTAATTTTTCACATTAGATTTCATTAATTATTTAATTTCTCCTTCTATTTTTTTAATTTAATTATTAATCGTAATCAAAAATATTAATAATGATAAAATTTTATATATGAAAATATTTATAATAGTAAAAATAATAAATAAAAGTGTTTATCATTAATATTAAAAAATTAGAGAAAAATAAATGGAGAGATAAAAATTTGAGGTAAAAGTGTATGAGAGAATATGAAAAAGTAATTAAATAATTAATTAATTATTATTAGTGATTGGATATAATATTTTGTATGGCAGAATGAAGATGGGGGATGGGGATTACATATAGAGGGACGTAGCACCATGTTCTGCACTGCTCTCTCATATGTGACCCTCAGATTGCTTGGGGAAGATGTCGACGGTGGAAATGGTGCCATGGAGAATGCTAGAAAATGGATTCTTGATCATGGTGGGATCGCTTACATTCCTTCCTGGGGGAAGATGTGGCTTTCAGTAAGAACGCTTTATTATTATTATTATTATTATTATTATTATTATTATTATTATTATTATTATAGAAAAGAAAATTTCTTAATAATTTACATTAGCACTATTGATTTATTTACTTAATATTTTGAAGTGTAAAAATAATTGAAAAATGCATTTATAAAAAATACTTATAAAAAACAGTGGCAGAATTGAAATTTGAATCCCTAATCCGCATTAATACCTATTCATGACTATTAAATTATTATTGAATACATATATAATATACACATGATGCTGTTGTGGGTTTTCTGAAGACGAATCTAAATGTTATTTAAGTTTGTAAAATAAGAAAGTAATTTAGGTTAATGGCCTTCTGGCCGGTTACTTCTATGCTTAAATTAGAAATGTTGATTGAGAGTAAAAGAGAAATAAAAATAGAATGTTTTATTGTGATTTTGACAAAATAAATATGTCTGATTAATTATTATTTTTTATATTTATAGATTGCAGGTTAAGTAATTATTGTAACTATCTAAAATAATTTTAAATATTAGATTGATATCTCGATATTTTCTCCTAAAAATCTAATCTTATCATTAACTGGCATTGTTGATACTTGGTATAAATGATGTTTGGTTTACCAAGCGAACGTCTTCACCTCATCAGTTTTCTTAACTCTTTTATGTTTAGTCTGAATTTTGCTCAGTCTAGGTTGTCCAAGCAGTATTCTGCTCAGTCTGACTTTTTAATCGAGCACTGACACTTATGATTGTCATGTTCGATTCTTCATCTAAGTGCTGACTATTTGACTTAATTTTAGATAAGTAGTATCAACACATGCTTTATAATTAAATTAGAAAATTTTATCACTTTTTATGTAGTTCTGATTATTAATACACATCATCTCATACATCAATCAATCAATGGTTGATTAAATAAAACTTTAATATAAGCTCATGGATAATTATTATTATTATTATTATTAAATTAAATTATCATCATAATTTTTTTTACATATATATAATTGTCCAAAGTGGTCCATGTATAGTAATTACAATAAATTAATTAATTTGTCATTTGTGAAAAAACAAAAAAATAAAAATATCATAATCCATAATTATATATGATTAAGTATATTATGATGAGAAGAAACCATTTAATTAATTTTGTATTATATAATGATAGGTACTTGGAGTATATGAATGGTGTGGGAATAATCCATTGCCCCCAGAGATTTGGCTTCTTCCTTACTTTTTTCCCATACACCCAGGTTAGCTTCCCTTCTTCAACTTAATTGCTAATTAATGAATTATCATCACCCCATTTATTAAATAAAAAAGCTTAATAAAATAAATTAAAAACAGAGGAAGGATTGCATGCAGGGAGATTGTGGTGTCACTGTCGTATGGTATATCTGCCAATGTCGTATTTGTATGGGAAGGGATTTGTGGGTCCCATTACAGCTCTGGTTTTATCGCTGAGAAAGGAGCTTTACACTCTTCCTTACCACCGCATCGATTGGGACACCGCCAGGTCACTCTGCGCCAAGGTGTATTTTTCTGCTTTTAAAATGCCTAATTACAAAAATGCACCTTCAAAATTATAAATATGTCTTCATATTTTTAATTTATAGTAATGATAATAATAATAATAATTTAATCCCTTAATTTTAATTTAATCATTATTTGTGCAAGTTGATGATCACTTTTTCCTTTGAATTTTGTTTATTGTTTTAGTTAAAAAAAATATGAGTATCAAAAAGTTATTTTTAAAATAGATTTAATAATTAATAATTTATTTTAGAGATTAAATTATTAATATAATTAAATATAAAAAATTATTAATTTAATTATCAAACATTAGAGACCCATTAATAATTATGATGTAATCTTAAAAGGCAAATAGTAATTTAACCAAATTAAAGCCTCATTCCCCACAAGAAAATACATAGATAAAAAAGTATCTATATAATCAATTCCAATTAATTTGATATTAAAACTTAATTATTATTATTATTGGTGAGAAAATATTAAAAAAATAGAAAGAAAAATACATGAAAAAAAATTATAATTCTATGTTTTTAAAAATTTTGATGCTATAATTTAAAAAAAAAAAAGTTTTATAAATTGCAAGAACAACTTTCAATCAATATTGCTATTATTTTTTGATAAACAATAAATTGATATTATTTATTCTGAATTTGTTTTTAAAAAATAAATTGACAGAAATTTTTTTTTAAAAAATTGACAATTCATTAATAAAAATTATAAAATAAATACAATACAATCTTTTCATAAGAAAAATAATAAAAATATAGACAATTAAAATTTTATGTTCAAAGATGATTTAGACAAAGATAAACAGTCTTTCAAGTAATAATTGAATATTTTTTATTTTAGATGGTAAAAACTCTTTCTGCAATACTACTTTTTTTAAGAAATAGTTAGTTTTATAACACACGAAATATATTAAGTTGCTATTTTTTTATTATGAAGTATTCATCCATTTATATCATATTATGGATTTGGTTTTATCCTTCAATTTGAAAATAATAATAATAATTTGATAGAATGGTGTAAATATTTTTTTTCTTTTATTGATTTATTTTTTCAGATTTCTAACGCCAGAAAAAATGGTGTTTGTTTGTAGGAAGACTTGTATTATCCACATGGGTTGATCCAAGACATGCTGTGGGGTTCCCTTCGCAAGTTTGTGGAGCCGTTACTTAAAAAGTGGCCCTTCTCCAAGCTGAGGACTTGGGCTCTCAACGCTGTAATGCAACATATTCATTATGAGGATGAAAATACTCATTATATCTGCATTGGACCTGTTAATAAGGTTTGTTCTATTTTTTTATTATTGGCTATTGATTGAATTTGAATTTATTATTTCTCAATTTTAAATAATATTATTATTGTTGAAATTTATTGAAAATTTATTTTTATTTTTTAAAAATGGACTCTAACTAAACTGAAATCTTTAAATTATTTTCTAAAAGATTATTGGGTATTTGGTGAAATTTACAAATAAACATTAAAGTATTAAAGCTTAATTTTGACTTGACTTAAAATAATTGATTTTGCAAGTGAATTCTACTTCTAATAATAGTAAATATACGTGGGAATTTATTTATAAAATTAAAGTTTTATTTTATAGTCCCAGTTTTAAAATTAGAATTTTATAATAAAATTAAAAGTGTTGTGATTTGTCATTAATTCACACCCTTAATTACACAATTCTTGTTTTAAATTTCAATTGAATCCTGGCTGTGAAAATAATAAAATTATGCATTTTATAGATTAAAAAAAAAGATTAAAAAGCAAAGGAGAAATCTCACTCATAACCTTTCCCTTTATGAAACATAGGCATTGAACATGCTTTGCTGTTGGGTGGAAGATCCAAATTCAGAGGCATTCAAGTGTCATCTGCCAAGAATAAAAGATTACATATGGATAGCAGAAGATGGCATGAAAATGCAGGTACAATATTCAATGGAAATTAAAATTAAAATTAAAAAAAAAATGATGCTTCCTACAACATTCTAATACTTAATTTATTTTTGAGATTATTAAAGACATATAATATTAAAAAAATAATATTTAAATTAAAGCTGAAATGGTTATTAATTACATGATTCTAATTAATAACAGGGTTACAATGGTTCTCAATTGTGGGATGTTGCTTTTGCTGTTCAAGCAATCCTTTCTACCAACCTTGGCGAAGATTACGGTTCAACGCTGCAAAAAGCACACAATTTCATCAAAAATACACAGGTATGTATTTTTAATGAAGTTAACGGTCAATTTGAACTAATCTGCTAATGGAATCAAAATTTAGAAATTAAGTTGTTTCTCATAAAAAAGCAGGGATTTTTATGTAATTTTAGACATATTTCAAGGATTAATTTGTAATTTATCCATTTTATTTTATTTGACTGAAGGTTAGGAGAAACAGCTCTGGTGATTTAAGGCAATGGTATCGTCATATTTCCAAGGGAGGATGGCCTTTCTCCACCCCAGATAATGGTTGGCCAGTATCTGATTGTACAGCAGAAGCTCTAAAGGTATTAAAAACTAATATTTTTGTTGCCGAAATCATTATTCAGTCTCTCTATTTTAATGATACTAATTATATAATATTTTATTTTAAAAAATATATCAGTTAGTCTCTATATTTTTATTTTAATTATTCTTTAATTAGTCTCTCCTATCATTTTTTTTCATGTTAATTTGAATTTCATCCGGTTCCTATAATTTGAAAAATAGAACTATATTGTCTCTCTTTTTTTTTTTTAAGTTTTAAACTATTTAATATCTGTAATGATAATTTTCTCTCATTTAAATACACTAATTAACAAAAATTTCAATTGAAACTGAGCCAAAGAACTAAAAAGTAAATGAAATAAAAATATAAAGATTAATTAATATAATTTTAAAATAAAAAAAATAAATAATTAATTTTATTAAAATAGAGAGAATAAATAAAAAATTTCCCCATTTTGTTTGTTTAATTCAATAATTGATCTAACTATAAAAACGAAGAAAAGCTTTTTCTTTTAAACCCATCAACTAATGCCTAAATTCATACATAAAATACTACTTTTTTACTAAACCACACTTACAAATATAAGTGAAATTAGAATTCGAAACTTTATAATGTTGAATATGAATTCAATATCTCTAAACTTTATTTTGGAACATATAACTCTTGCTTACACAAGTTATGTCATTTTACTATGTTGGATTTATGTTTTAGAGAGAAGTTTAGGGGAGAGGATAGCAGAGACAGATAAAAAGAAGTGTATGTCAAGTATGGTCAATTTCTAAAAACTATGAATAAAAGTCAATTCGTCTCCCCTTAATTAATAGTGAAGACTAATTAAACTTGAATTTATAAATTATGGTTAATTTGTCCCCTCAAGTTGGTAAATTAGTATAGAAGAGGCATAAACTGGTTTAGGCCATTTCTATAGGGAGACTCATTAATTCGAGTTTAGTTGAGTGATTTATACTAATAAAATTGCTTATTAGGTGTACTCGGTATATATATACCATTTCTTATAATTATGTGGAATGAGATCTATTCTGTATATTATAAGGAAGGCTCACTTTTTTGTGAGAGAAGAAACATTACTTTTATGTACACCGAGAGTATTTTATAATCTTTTAATATTTCGAGAATGTAAAAAACTAGTTATCAAATCAATTGACAATGAATTTTTTTATATATTTTTTTTTTCTTTGCTTCTTTTCTCGCTTTTCCTCATTTATTTTCCCTCTCTTTCTTGCTGCCCAAACACCTTGGCTAATTAATATGTGTGCAAAATAAATAATTTAGATTTGGTTTATGTGAGTTCGCAGAGTGCAATTTTATTAGCTGAAATGCCAGCAGATGTTGTGGGAGAAGCAATACAAGCAAATAAATTATTTGATGCTGTTAATATAATACTTTCATTACAGGTAAGTAAATTTATTTCTAAGATTATTACAATCTGTTTAGTATTATCCTTAAAATTATTGTTGAAAAAAAAAATTCTTTAGATATATTGATAGGAAAAACATTTGCTAAAGTTTTGTATTTTATAATAAAAAATAATAATAATTACATTTTCAATCCTAAAAAAAAAATTATAATTCACAAAAATATATAAAAAAAAATAAGAAAATTGAAATTCCTATGAATGTTTTCTTCAAACTATAGATCAAAATATTTAACAATTAAATTGATGGTAATTGCATCTAGTTAATATAAAAAAAAATTAATTAAAAAATTTTATTTATTTTTTCTATTATCTTAAGATATCCTTTCCTTTGTGTATATATATTACAGAACAACAATGGAGGATTTGCATCATATGAGCTCACGAGATCATATGTGTGGTTAGAGGTAATAAAACATTCTCTCTGTTATTATTATTGTTTGGAATGCAAAGATTGAAATGAAATTTTATTTTAATTTGCAGATGATCAATCCTGCTCAAGTATTTGGAGATATCATGATCGATTATCAGTAAGAACAATAAATATTATTTCTATACTCTAATTCTCATACTTACCTTAAATTGTGATACAATTTCTTACCAAATTAAAAACCTAAACAATTCCGAATCTATTTAAATCAACACAAAATTTAATTGAAATTATTAGAATTAGAATCATCTATAAATATAAAGATAGATTTTAACATGCATGGATGATATCATTAAACCATAATATATTAATGTAGAAGAAAAAAAAGGGATATCTAATTTTGATTTTTACTATATACTTATTTGGTTGGTATATATAGGTATGTGGAATGTACATCAGCTGCAATTCAAGGACTCAAATCCTTCGCCAAACTATATCCTGAGCATAGAAGCAGAGAAATACAAGTATGTATTTCCAAGGCAGTTCATTACATTGAGACCATACAACGACCTGACGGCTCATGGTATGTATATGTATGCATGTACCACCTACATGTTTTATCTTCTTCTTTTCTTTTCTTTTTTTTTTAACATTTATTTAGTTTTGTTTGAACCAATATTACTTTAAAAGAAACTTTGAGAACAAAATTTGAAAAATTACATATGATTTTGAGTAAAAAATTTGTATTTTTTTTTATTTGGATAATTTATTATTTGATCCCTAAATTTTAACTGAAATTATGATTTGATTCTTATATTTTCGAAATTAAATGATTTAGTCTCTTATTTATACTTCTGTTAAAATCAGAGGTTAAGTAAAAAGATAAATATACCATTTATTGAATTATGGGAAATATACTATTTGATTCATAGATTTTGACTAAATTTACATCGTAATTTCTATATTAAAAAATTAAATAATTTAGTTCTGTATTTAATAATTGCTAAAATTATTAGAATTTGTTTTCTTAATTAAATTGATTCTTATTAAAATTTTTTCTTTATTCTTTTTATTTGGCCTTTTATTTATTAAAATTATTTTTTTTGTTATATTATTAATTTATATTTTTGATATAGTTTTCCAATTATTTAAAAAGAAAAAATTAATTTGAAACTAGGTATGGGTCATGGGGTGTATGCTTCACATATGGAACATGGTTTGGAATAAAAGGGCTCATAGCAAGTGGGAAAAACTACTACAATAGCAATTGTATAAGGAAAGCTTGTAGTTTCTTGCTATCCAAACAACTTCCTTCTGGTGGTTGGGGAGAAAGCTATCTTTCAAGTCAAGACAAGGTACGTGTGATCTTTACATCTCTCTTAAAAATTGATGAGACTCAAATGACCCATAATCTAAAATAACTCCAATACGTACTCCCCTTAATTAATCACCTTAATTGACGGCACACCTTGAATACAATTAAATTAATTTATAATCTCCTTATTAAAGAATTAAATAAGAATTTATTTACTTAATAAGACTTAATTCGTGCTCTTTTTAAATTGAGAATTTAACTTATCAATTATTAGCCAAGCACATTGAAGTTTCAAGAAAACAACGCATTTCAAAAAAAAAATATATATATAACTTTAAATGCTATTTAAAAAAATAATTTAAAAAAAATTATTTTTTTATTTTAAAATTTTTATAACTAGAATAAGTTAATTTAATTTTAAATTAATTTTTAATAACCTCTAACTAATATATTTTTGAAAAGTGTTTTTATGGATAACAATTTTCATAATAATGCTAAATAGACCCTCTATTTTTTAGTGGGTAATCTATAAACTCCATTGAAATCTTTCAATGAGATTGACAGTATATCTAGTTTTGGATTGTAATAACTTCCCTTCACCTGAACTTTTTTTAAAATAGAAACAAATAAATGTGCTAAAACTTAGCCAAAAAGCATATGCTTTTAGACCACATTTGATATGACGTAATTAAAGTTGTGATATAATTATTATATTATATATTTGATTTTTTATTTAATAATAAAAAAAATTAACGTGACAATAAAAAAAATTAATGTGATAAAATGATAATTACGTAATATAATTAATTATACTTAAAATAATATAATGTTAATGTTGATTACATACAAAAAGATGTGTAATCATGATGTATCTCATCTGCTTTATATTGATGAGTAGAATGTTATACTGGTAGAAATCATTTATATATAGTGGAATTTTTGGTGAGTGTATGAACATAATAAATATAATTTATAAAATGATCTATTATTTATTTTTAACATAATTTAGTTACCATTGATATGAAAATAATTAACAAAATTAAAAGGATTAATTACAATTGTAACGTTTAAAAATCTTTGATTTTTTATGATATTAACCTAATTTTTATGATTTTATCATTTCTAATAGGTGTACACAAATTTAAAGGACAATAAATCACATATTGTGAACACTGCATGGGCAATGTTAGGTCTTATCGAAGCTGGGCAGGTATTTGATTAAATTATTATTATTATTATTATTATTATTATTATTATTATTATTATTATTGAGCTTGATTATTATTATTATTATTATTATTATTATTAACCATGTTATGAACTTGTGGCAAACTAGGCCCATAGAGATCCAAATCCTCTACATCGTGCAGCGAAGGTGTTGATCAATTCAATGATGGACATTGGTGACTTTCCACAACAGGTAAATTTATTAAACCAAATTTATTTTCAGAGACTATTTGTTAATCTACATTATAATATTTTTTTTATTAATATCTATGTTATTTTACACTAAAAATATTTATTGTTAGTGCAAATTAATATAGATATTATTAATTATTATTATAAATTTATTAATTAATTTCATTTTAATGAGTTTACATCAAACAAAAAGGTGATATTTTTTTTTATACAAGTATACATTTTATTTGTTCAATTTAAGAAAAAAAATTTTATATAACTAATATATTGACTACTGTACAATAAAAAGGATCATAAACTTGAGGAATCACAAATTAATGTATCAACATAATAATTTATATCTATTAGTTAGTCAAACTGTTATCAATTATCTATAACATTCACAATAATTATTTATCCTTGTCTTAATTTAGTGATTAAAGACATATAATTTACATGACTGATCCAAATTTAAGTTTTCACTCTCCCAATCTTCTATTAAAGAAAAATCTATAACATTCACAGTATTCATCATTTAAGAGTATGCCTAATCTGATATGTCATGATAGGTGACTTTTTAATTATAAACATATGAACCTCATATGATATATATCATAAATAATAATACAAAAATTAATCCTACATTCTCTCTTCTTTTTCTATCTTTCCACTCTCTACATTCATCATGCCTTCAGCTGCAAATACTCTTTTGCACCTGAACATCAAAAACCCACACACCATTGCAACCAAAATGATAGTAAAAATATAATTTTTGCATAGCTACACTCAACAGTTATCACTCGGCAGCAAAATCTCATTTCAGAGAAGAGAGTAAGCAAAACATTACCAAGAAACAAAATGGCGACAAGTCTCATAATCAATACATCAACAACTATTCAAACCCTATGCTTCTTCAGATTGTCTTTCAACTTCCTTGAAAAGATTTAACACTTCTTCTCCCTCGACTAATCTTTCTTCCACTTCTTCAGCTTTTAAGAAACCAAAGCGGAAAAAGAAGAAAATATGTTGAAGATCTCGCAGTACTAAGGTTCAGGGTTTATTGTCGGTTGAATTCTTGGTCTTTGTTGGGTTGTTTTGGTATTGGTTGCACTTCTAGGTTTGTCAGCATATTTTCCCATGGCTGAGACTTGCATAACCACGTAAGAGAAAGAATAGAGTGGCAAGAGAGAAAGAGAAAAGAGGTGGGGTTAATTTTTTTTAATTATTTATAATTTGTCATGCAGTACCCATATATTTATAATAAAAAAGTCACACATGTCATGACACATCAAATTGAGCGCACTCCCCTGATTTAAATTTGGATAAAAGTTATCTTAATTTTGAAATTTTAGACAATTTATTTAAAATTAAAAGAATTAAATTAAAACGGCAAAACATGAAAATGTTTAGAATTTTTAGTTATTACACCTAAAATTTAACAGAAAAATGTAATTTTTTTTAAGTATATTAACAATATTATTGCTTTATTTTTCATAATTATATACAATGCTTACAAATTGACTACATTCAAGAATTAATAAATTATATAAAATTCACAAGCAATGCATATATAAAAATAGCTAATTAAGGTATAATAATAATTATATAATTGATTACCAACTTTACCATTACTTTTAATTTGGTCATAAAATTGCAATGATTTTGATTTAATTTAAGTTGTGGTTTGGCTATGTTGAATTTCGTACTTTTAATTGACAATGGGATCCTTAAAACCAAATTAAAGTTTAATAAAAATAATTATTATTCATGACCAAATTCAAATTAAGGGTAAAATAATTTTGCATTATCATTTTTATTTTTATTATCAAATGGCATATTTATTTCTGATCACAATTTATTATTTTTTGTAGGAAATCATGGGAGTTTTTAACAAGAATTGTATGATCAGTTACTCAAATTATAGGAACATCTTCCCCATATGGGCTCTTGGAGAATATCTCAACCGTGTCTTATTGTCTTCAAGAAGTAAAGTTTAGTTTTTTACAACAAAATTTTTAATGATTTCAGTTTCTTGAATATCTGTGAAGCAGTTAGATAACTACTTTCAATACAAATCATTGACTTAGTGCTACATAATATTTTCGATAAGAAAGGAAGATAATACAAAGATCCAAACCATTCATTAATGTGGGGAAGTTTTATTTCTAGTAATACAGTTTAAAGTATGATCCAAATATCCTACCAGCATACTACGCACCAATATCCAAAGTAATTGGGACATTTTAAGTTTGCCGTAGAACACAAATTTGCCGAGTAATCCGCAGAGTTGGTTCGGATCTAAAAGAAAATAATTCAATTAAATTCTCATTCAATTATATCATTTTTTTTTTAATTTCTATTTTTTAAAATAATTTTTTTATTTAAAAAAAATTAAACCAACGCGACATTAGATGAACCAGAACCAGAACCTAGAACCTCTTGGTTCTCAGTTCAAGGAACTTAACATTCGCTAGTTTTATGCAAACATAACACAGCTATTCCATTTTCAACAAGCATAACTTCTTAAGTTCCAAGAATCATCCTAAAATCAAATATCATCGGCTACAATGATTTGAGAACCAAAAAAAATATTCCCCTAAATGTTTGAAGATATATAATTTAAAAAAAAAAGTTGTTCTGTGTACACATAAATCATAAATTTAAGCCCAAATGAACACCTTTTCTTTTTCTTGTTATCGTTTTGCCTTCCAACTGCCAGAGATATATGAAAAAAAAAGGTGAGAGATCAAGCAGAAGGTTGGAGGAAACTGCCTCCGCTAATGGCTCTCGTCCATAGGCTCATTTCGATCACACGACTGGGTTGTTAAATTCTCATCATCTTGCCTTGATTCCTCAGACACCTTGGAAACTGAATCTTCAAGTGCCTCTAAAAAAGATAAAACTGTGAACTTGTCTGCAACACATCAGGGTAAAACATAACATTAGTCACGGTACCATTCATTCTTTTTTCTTTTCTTTTCCTTTTTTTTTTTTTTTGAAAGAAAACATTCACTCATTGATAAATAGGTAAATGACCAAATAAATCTGAAACTCGAAATATACAACTATGATTCTTACTCTCCTTTTTTTTTTTTCTAATTTCTTGAAATATTATTCATGGTTTTTCTAATTTCTTGAAATATGATTCATGGTGAGACTATAGCCAGTACTAATTTATAAGATCCATACCACCATTGGCCCCTCTCCAAACTTGCCTCCAAGATTCAATAATTTAACAAGGCAACAAAGAGTAGGCTCACCATCATCTGGATATAAGAGAGTTGGATGGAAGCGAGAGAGATTGTTGGCAGGAGACTTGTGGGATTTTGTGCATAATATTTCGGTTGTTTTGAGTTTTGATTGAAGGAGTTGGGTTTCTTTTGGGGTCCAAATTTCTATTTGAGAAAAGAAAGAGAAGAAAGATGAGGAAGGGATCCACAAAACATGCAACTTAACAACAAATTAATGTAGGTTACCATCACATGATCAATTTGGGCTAAATTATGCCAAAGTTAAAACCTTAGGAAACCAACTGACTGCAAATGAACATTAGAAGCTAAGGTTCAAGACGCTGCTTCACGCGGGCAGTCTCTGGCTTTTTCCTAAGCTATAAGAATTAAGTAATCAAGGTTGAGACTTATGGGTAAGGCGAGCATTTGGAGGATGCAAAGGAGCTGTTCAGTGAAATGCTTCAAAGGGATTACCACTCAAATTGGTTGCTGATGATTCCTCAAGATTGACTAACATAACCCCCCCAACCTTCCTCTTTGCAAAACCTCCCTCGTCAACCCTCGTCCTCCTCACATCATAACCTTTGCCATGCCCAAAACACTAGACAAACCCACCTCCCCTATACACAGAGTATATACTTTGAGAACTTCCGCTCAGGTAGGGATGCCAATTCATTATGGCGCTCTCTTTCTTAGTTGGGCAGAATAGATGAAATTTACATCCCTAACAAGCTCAGTTGCAGGGGCAGACGTTTTGGATTTATCCGCTCATCATCGGAAGGTTTTTATAGACTTTTGAATGCGATTAATGGTATATGGATTGGTTCATACAAGTTGCAGGCTTTTTGTGTGAAGATATGGTAGAGATAAAGCTAAGAAGGGGAAGGGAAAGGTTAATGAAACAAAGGAGAACAGACAGCCTCCTCCATCCTATGAAGATGTCCAAAATAATATGGTAAATAAAGTCAGATCTGAGAAAGGAGTTGTGAAACCTTTTGAAATCTGCCATGGAAGTCAGTGGGATAGGGACACTTTCTCAAAGTCATATCATGAGTGGTCAATATACTTCGTCAGAAGTTATTAAAAATGAGAATATGGACTAGTTAGACAGATGTGCGGTGGCTACAGTATTGAACATTCATACAATCTCTAACCTAGAACAGTACATGATTAAGGAGGGTGTTTTTCCAATCTCAGTGATACCAATGGGAGGTGATGCTGTTCTTTTAGTTTTCGAAGATACAGAGTCTATGAGAAGCTTCATTGAATCTTTGTTACTTAGTGAGTGGTTCTCGAATGTTAACCCTTGGAATGAGGTGTTTACTTCTCAGAAAAGGCTTAGTACGGTTAAGAATGTTTGGGGTTCCACTGAATTTATGGTCTAAGCACTTTTTTAGATGGATTGGTGTGGTACCTTTATCTCTATGGATCCTCTTACACAAAAGAAATCACAATTGAGTTTTGCTAGAATTTTATTATTAACTGATTCTTCATCTGCTGGGGCCAAAACCATTGCTGTAGGTGCCGAGAAAACTAGGTTTCATGTTCTCATGTTTGAGGAGTGTTGTGGTAACCATGGTTTTATTAGGTCTTCTTCTTATGGGAACGGCTTTAAGAAGCACAGAGCTGATGTGGAGAATAGTTGTGATGAGGAAGCTAGTAGCAGTTCTGATGAGGAAGCTAGTATGTCCAGTGCGATTGGCTTGTCAAATGCTTATCAAGAAGATGAAGATGATGTATCACCTCCTTCCCTAAGCCAACAGACTCCATGTGACCATTCATCGCATCTTGAAAGATGCCCATTATAGCCTCTCCCATTGGTGGTGGTGAAACACGAGATAGCCACCCATGCAGCCGCCAGCTTTTGATAAATAAGGATTGGGGATTTTCTACTCATCATTGTTCCAACAACATTGGGAATAGGTGCTGCAATTTTGAATTAGAAATGCTTTCTTTGATGCCCACACCTATCCATGTGTCTGCTCTCAACCTTGAAGAAATTGAAAATACATAAGTACTGCTGACCTGCACTCTCCCACGAGGACAATTTTGTTCCATCTGTGGCTCTATCTAGGCCACGTTCAACATCTGGGCCTATCCTTGAGGACCCTGTTCAAGACTCTTCTCCAACCAGCCCAAGATCAACAGTAATCTTCCTCCCTCCCACCTTAAGGCTTCAAGGCTTATCAAATGGTGAACCAAGGCCCATAGACCCTCGGTCGATATTTTGGATCTCCATCCAAAGCTGCATCATGGTGGCAAAGAACGCAGTAAGGGAATGTCCAAATAGTCTTTCATAGCCTCAGATGGTGAGATCAAAAGGATGAACAACATCCTTCAGGAAGCTTCTCACGTCTGCATGCCTACTCGGTTAGAATCAGAAGCTGTCAATGCACATACGTCTCTTGCTCCAGAAACTGAAGCAACCCTTACCATTCAAGCTGGAAAAGATCTTGGTTTTATTTATGAAGGGGAAGAAAGCCTCTTTGTTAAGCATCTGACTTGGCAAATTAACAATGATATTTCTTTATATGAACAGGAAG
The DNA here is from genome assembly GCF_030052815.1 of Hevea brasiliensis. Classification (NCBI taxonomy): domain Eukaryota; kingdom Viridiplantae; phylum Streptophyta; class Magnoliopsida; order Malpighiales; family Euphorbiaceae; genus Hevea; species Hevea brasiliensis. Next base: position 3,157,182 of record NC_079508.1, on the reverse strand, counting down.
ATTGAGGGCATTTATCGTTCAGAAGAATTTATTGCATGGTTTTTTTATTTTCTTGGCTCTCATGGTGGGTGCGGCAATTGTGTTTATGTCCCATGTGTTGGATCAGCCTTGTTTTAATTGTTATATTCAAGTTTGTTTTGTGGATCTGTTGCATTGACGGTTGGATTTGATCATTGGCTTCTGCCCCCATCTGTCTATGCTTCGGGGCTGTCTGGCACTCTAATGCGTTGTGGATTGATAAGTGGCTGCCTCTCTCTCAAGCTATGGTCCTGCTTCAGCTTAAATTTCTGTTGTTTAGCTTATGGCACCTTGCTAATTGCAATAGGTGATTTTTGTGCCATTTGCCAAGAAAAGATTCATGCTCTAATTTTGTTGCTGATGTCTATGGGATTGTCATAAGAGTGCTTGTGGTCCTTTGGTTTGGTGGTGGTGGTGATTATTGATTTTGGTCCTAATTTCCTTCAGTTGTTGGTTGCTTCATTCCATTGGTTCTCACACAAATTTCTATCGGATGCAGGTTTTTTTTTTTAGCTTGCTTTATTCATTTTTAGTTTGGGTTTTAGTTGCTGCTTGTTTGGGTAATGCTCTATTTTTGGCCTTCAGCATCGCTGCACCATTCAAGTTTGATCTGCCACAATTTGCTTGCTGCTACGTTCTCTTCTATTGGTGTTGGTTTTATCTAGCTCTGATTTGTTTGCTAATATTTAGGTTGTATACTTGGTCTCTTGACTTGGATGTATTTCCGATTCAGGCTTTGATGTCAGTTCTAGGGATTTTCACTTAGCATGCAACTTTCTAGATAGGTTGTATAGGGGATGGACTATCAGTCTGGATTTAAGCTAGGGATACCCATGCTAAGTTTTTCCTGATTTTAATATTATTATAAAAATCTTTGCTTACCAAAAAAAAAAAATGAACATTAGAAGCTAAATTGACACTCTGATATAACCTTAAAAGCTTTGTGGAGACAAAACTATTAGCCTAAAACTTTTGAATGGACTAAAAAGGAGAACTATTTTCACAAGAACTCAAATCTTTTAAATGACAGAAAAGGACAATTACTTTTAATCTATGGAGACAGGAGAGCTCTAAAATGTAGATGAGTTGTTTTGACAATTTTATATTAGTTTTATACATTGATGTCAACATATAATTATGTAACCTCTCAAAGTGGCTGTCAAACCCACTTCAAGTTGATGTCTCCATAAAGCAGATATTTTTTTTGCCACCATTATATCAACGCCAACTTGAAGTAAACATCCCTACAAATTGTGAAATTAACCTAAGATTCAATGACTAGTAATTGCACATATTTCTATTAGCTAGATAATTTTACCATTTCAATATGAATTCATAACTTGTAATATATTCCTAAATCAATAAAAATTCATATTTAATAAATCCTAATATATTCCTAAGTCCATAAAAATTCATATTTGAAGAATAATATCAATTTAAATATAATTTATTAACTACACTAGTATTTATATATATTGTCCAAATTTCTAAAACCATAATCTTGTTACAATTTACAAGTACATGCTGCCTCTAGATCAATTGCCTAAATTCTAAAGCTATATACCAATGCATACGTACCATATAAAACCTGTCCTAGAGTCTACTTTCAACTGTCCAGTATAAATCTGAAATTTTTCTCTTAAATAATACGTGATGAATTTCTTAATATCCTTAATTTTTTATAAATATTATTTAAAATTTAGACTGAAAATATTTCAATTTACTATCATCAATAAATTAACTTTAAAAGTTACCCATATAATGAAGCATCCAAATACTGGTTATTCATAAAGCAACGATAGAATGTTATCCTGGTGGATATGGTTAGGGGCAAATCTAGACTTGAAACTTTGAATGGACCTATGTAAAATACATAACATACTTCTGTATACAACTAAAAACTTTAGAAACAGATTTTTTTTTAAAAAAATGGCGTAAATTTCTATAAGTTTTAGCATTAAAAAAAATGACATTTTATCATTGTCTAGAAAATATGCTATTGACTTAAAAGATAAGACTAATAGTTATTTTTTTTCCTTCCTCTTTTTCTTTTACTTTTTTTTTTTCTTCTTTTGGTTAAACCGTTTCATTTTAGCTATCATATTGTTTCAAGGGCCAATTTTATCACCAAGCAAACAAACCTACCTAAAGCTTACAAGACCTATCATGATAAGAATACATGAAAGACCATATCAGCAGAATACCAAAAGCTAAGAAAGGAACGTCAAAAGCTAGAGATTTTTGAATTTCAGATCACTCACATTTACTAGGGTCTATCCCAAATTGAGACAAATCTATCTGTCCAGTTCGAAGTACCTACAAACAAGGTAAGGGTTACACTAGTAAATTGGTTGGCGGTACATCTAAGATAAGAAATAAAAGGGCAGGAGTCCATTTTCTCACATGAGTAAAAGAATCCACTTGTTGACGGAAAGGTGGGCTCTGCAGCAACTCCAAAATATCCTCTGGAGTCCACTGACCCTGCACCATTAATTTTCTCACTAACACAGCAATAAAAAATACAAGGGGTAATCTCAAACAGAAGACTATTTTATACCTCAGGCAAGTATGAAGCTAGTCTTTCTTCCAATGGCAATGTGTTGATCAATGGCATTATTAAATCAGGCTTCAGTATATCCCCTAATCCCAAGCCTATCACAACCAAAGAAAACATAATACTTGCATCAGAACAGATGAGGTAATGTATGCAGTGCCATTTACAACATAGTGTGCCAAATTCCTGATCTGACAAGAAGTAATTAAATAATATCTTCTTTCACCAATCAAAAGTTGCAAGTCCTTCAGTTTCAATATAACTTGACTAAATTTCTTAGACTACTGACACAAGTGTAACAGCAGAAAACTTTGGTCAGTAAAACAATATCTTTTAATGTTCACCCTATATGTAGCTAGTAAAAGTTCAATGCCACAGGCATGTACAAGTACTGACTACTGAAGACGCGTGAAGCCTAGGCATAAAGCAATGGTGCACGCCCAAGAGGCACGCATCTTTGAAATAAGGTTCTTTTTATGCCAACATTTTTTTCATTTTGCCTTTCTTACCACAAATCAAGACTTGCTCCAATCATCAACATAGTTATTAACGTAATAAGGTTAATTATGTTAAAAACAAAGTTAACCAAGAAAAAGCCATAAAACTTAAAATTTATAACAATTTACATGAGAAAGAAATAAAATGCAAGATAAGAAAAAAAAAAGGCTTAAAAGTTAAGACATGCTGAATACAAATTTATTTTGGCTATCATACCAAGGTTTAAACTGTTTAAAACTTCCACAGACGATATGCAAAGAAATCAAGTAAAAATAATCAAATCAAGTAAATTTGAAGCATATTATTTTATCTCTAAACTGAATGCATATTGTTATATATTTTGTACTTGCAGAATATACTCAATCATTAAGCCACAATTGGATCAATATTTTATCACACCACAAGGAGGTCATATTTTATTGCCTCTTCTTCTTTTTGACCCTTTGGATGCTCTCTGATCTTCTAGAAATTTCAGCTTTTATAACAGTGCAAGGTAAAAACTGTGCCTCATGCACCACACCATAAAACTAAAATTCAATCACATAATCTAACGGCTAAATAAGACGTGTTTTTGCTTCACCCAATTTTCCAGAGCTAGATGTATGCATAGGTGAATAAACTCAGCTAGATGGCAGTTCACCCTTGGCTCCTTGTGCCTCAGGCACACTTCAAACCACTTTCATAAGCACCAAAACTCTAGTTTCAAACTAATGTGATGTCCGGTATTACTTACTCGAGAGATCTAGAACAAGAGACTTCTTTTAAGTACTAAAAAAAGAATAAAAACAATTGTGCAGTTTTAAACAAAAACAATAACTCATAATACCCTTTGAATCAAAACTATACAATATATTCAATAGGTGAAACAATGACAAATACAAGATCAATCAAAATACAATTGTCATCATATACTGTAAAATGATAATTACCTCCATCTGGATCTCCAGCACTACCTGCACCTGTGTATCATCATCATAACAAACCAGTCAGCTCAAACCAACATAATAAGAAAGGGGGTGAGAGAAGGAGGGAAAATAGGGGCAGGAGTTTGAATACATGTTTTGAGTAGAAATACCTCCATGCCCAATATCACTCAAGATTCTTTGTAGGTCTTCCAATTTCACCGGTCCTGATGAAGAGCTTACATCACTAATTACTTTCGCACCTAAATTGGGTACAATTAAGTTACCTTCCCTGAAAATTATGAAATAAATACATGATCAGAATGACAAGATAAGTGCCAACAAATATCTTGAAAATATCAATTTCTTCTACAGGTGTCCATCAGTCACTTCAGTCAGTTATTGCATAAATTTTAGACCCACCAAATTTGTAAACTTATTAGCAAACTAAACCAAATATCATCGACAACCAAAAAACATTGAACCAACAAATTTGTTTGGTTATATCAGCGTCTTCAGCTTTTTCCATAACTACTCCAATTTACTCGTATAGGGATAATTTTAAAACACTCAAATCTTCAAAAGTCCAATTGTGTGTGTGTGTGTGTGTGTGATGTGTGTGTGAGAGAGAGAGAGAGAGAGAGAGAGAGATCCAAAATCCAAATCAAGCTAAAATTGATTAAAAGCATTAAAACTAAAGGTGTGCAATGATTTGGATAAAGGATAAAATATAAATGCCCATACAACATCCTATTTGTATATATTTCTCAAGTCTCAACTATATTCAAGTCTCAACTATATTTCAGCCCAAAACAGTTACAGAACTTTATAGTTCATACAACAAAATAATTTTTCATAAACAATGTTTCAGAAGTAAAATTCTCTTATATTATGCCTAGAAAGATAAATTTCAAGTTGTTTGGGAGACAGATCTAATGCTTGATTCAAAAGAAATGAACAGTATTTTAATACCCTTTCTTTATAGACTCTTCATGATGACCTCCAAGGGGAGGTAACCCTATGATACTTTAATTTTCATTTTTCATGCCAGAGAAAGTGAATTGCTGATGCAGACTAAATATTAGCCCTGAAATACTTGGACTTCGCTGTACAGATCCCTTTTATTCATTTGATTTTTTAAGGATCGTCAATCAGGGACAGATCCAGTTTTTTTTTAATAATTTATTTTTTTTAATATTTTTTCTATGTAAAATCCTAACTTTGCCCCATATTTGAAGGTATTAATTTGCCCCCACTCTCAAAGATGCTCCTCATAAATTTTCTTTCTTTAAATAATTCTCTATTGTTCCCATAAAGTTTGGATTATTCATATTTTAGATGTCTAAAATTAATAAATTTTATATTAATTGAAATAAACCTATTAGTTGAATGCATATATGAGTAATAATGAGTATTTATATGTCTATATATTGCCCTCACAAGCAAGAATTTTTGGATCTGTCCCTGCCATCAACTACAATAAAGTATCCATTTTTCTTAAATTTTAAAGAAATTCTTCAAAAAAAGCCAAGCATTGAAAAACCTGTAAGTAATTTTGGAGAAAAGTTGCACATTCAATTAACTAAAATGAAATTCTTAATAACTAAATTTTCAAGCCCCTTTAAATACTAACTGAACTGAACCAAATTACTTAGAAACCACATCTAACTTGACATATTTTGTTTCAGCTACACAAGTTATTAATAAAAAAATATAATTTGCAAATTAATACATGTTCATTTATATAAATTTAATTAAGAATTATAAATACATATTACATATTAATAACTTAAATATTGTTAACGGAAAGTCATAATTCATATAAAAATCATAGAAAATAGGTTAATTAGACTATTTCAACTACAATTTTCAACTAACCAAAACCAAACAGATAACAGAAAACCAAAACTTTTACAAAATACAAATCAAACCAAACCGAAACAATAAAATTCAATACCAAAATAATGTTATTTAATCAATTCAATGCAATTAAAATTTTTTGGTTAGAGGCTTATGTTCTGTTCACCCCTATTTGCAGATTATTCTAGTTTGCATTTGATTTATGCATACCATACAAAATTAAGAACATAATAGATAAGAATATAATAAAATCAAAAAGAAAATGGAAGATAAAATAGGAACATTCTCACCTTATAAATCTTACAGATTGTTTGGATTGGGGTTTTTGGTGGTACAATAAGGTCTTTAGGCCTTCTTTTTTAGGGTTTAACATTAACCTCCCAAAATCTCCCAATTTTTCAACCCACCAAACCGGTGGGTTGAGGAAAATATGTTTCCAGGCATCTTTAATTTTTATTTTTTACTTTCTACTTCGCCCATCACTTATTTTTATAGTTGTAAAAATATCCTAAACTCTTTAAACCTAAAATTTTATGCAGTTGTCTACCAATACCTCCCCTATGCTTTGCAACTTCCTTTCATTTTTGGCCATATAGAAAGGTATGTTTTGACCATTCAGGCACCATAACTATTCCCTCTTTTTCCTTTTCCAAGGTAGTTAAAAGAGTAAAGCGTACTCAAAGCAATGCATAACCCAATCGCTTAAAACGCAAAGCATGAAAAAAGTGCTCATTTCATTGAAGGAAGCACAAAATTATTAAAATACAAATAACTAATAACATAATATGCAAAGAAAATACATTCCTCTACATAAAATTTAAACCCTTAAGAAATCATCAAACATCCAAAAGTTTCTAGCATTCAAATTCATATTAATAACCTAGAGATTATCAATAGATTTCCATCAAAGTCTTCAACACTTTCATCCTCATCTCCAAAATAAGATACATTTCCATCAAAATCTTCAGTTTGCCCTTCGCGCTTTTTTTTTTTTTCCTCATTGCGCTTTAAGCGCAAAAAGCCCACTCTTCACTAAATGCGCTTTGCTTTGCATAGCGCTTTCCTATTTGTCATTGCGCTTTTGCTCTTTAGAGAGCACTTTTCACTGCACTATATATATATATATATATATATATATATATATATATATATATATATATATATATCTTTAAATTGGTATTAATTATTAAAGTAACTTTTGGGATAAAAATATATATAAAAATAATTACAAAAAAAAACCACAGAAAAGGCGACACCTTCCCTAACTCTAAGAAAAAATCAAAACATGAAACCTATATAAAATAATTAAAATATTGATATAAGTCTCTAGGATTTCCTGCTGTAGGTATTTTTGTAATATTCATATAAAAACAAAATATTAATTATTAAAGTAACCAATATTGTACATTACCTTCAAACCAAACAAGGTAAGAATTTTTTGTTATTATTTTTACTACTGCCTTGCACCATTTGGTTGATTTGGTTCCTTTCCACTACTATAGTCTAGACTATAACATTTTTTAAGTGTTGGCTCCTGCAATTGTAAATTTGATCAAAGTTCATGCCTTTTTGGTCATTGACCCAAATCCTAAAACTCTTGAATATTAACAATGGGAATATTTTAAATGGATCAACCAGCACACAGTTGTCAAGAGATCAATCCTACACATGATGAAGCCATTATTACAGTCTCAAAGACCATCTCAGAATCAAACTATCATGCTTTGCTTTAAAATTTGTTCCTCTTCTCCAAAAAAAAAAAAAAAAAATTGTACACCCTGATAATATTATTTATCTATATATTCAAGTATTCAAACTGCATTCAAGTGAACACAAAACATAAAGTTAAAAATATCATTACAGGACCGAGCATAACAAATTGAGAAGAAAATTTCACCAATGAAACTAATTACTATTGTTATTTTTGTTGTGGGTTTGGTGAAAGGGTTCTTATCTCAAACAGGACTTTTGTGGTAAATAATATACCTTGATGAGATATCATCTTCAACCATGTCTTCAGAAACTTGTAAAGGAGCTGAAGCATCAGGCTCTTCATCACCAAGATCTGCCAAACAAAAATACTTTTTAGTTTTCTTCTTTACCAGATAAGTAAAGAAATTCATTAACATACACCCAGGGAGAACAAGTTCAATGAATTTACATACAAAAATAACAGGTAATTTATAATGAAGGAAATCGCAAAATCTACAACACTTCATCAACAAAATGGTGCCTACTACACCAAAATCTGAAAATCCTAATCCAACAATGTTTGAATGCACAGAAGGGCAAGTCCTCCCAGGCTCTCTCTGAAAAGCAATTTTGTTTCTTTCCCTCCAGCTAACAAAAAAATAGTGAGAAGGAACATATCAAAATCATTCTATTCCCTCAACCAATCTTGCCTGCACCCAGAAATTTCTCAAGAACAAAAATAAGTAAATACCATCAACAATACAATATAACATCAAAAATGATTTCACTAATGAGTGAATAATAAGGTTATGAGCCACAACATTAGGTTATAGTCCAGTCATTCGAAGTTACATTAACAAAATTAATTAACAAAAGAAGAAGAAGAGCGAGAGCGGAAATTATTTATGGAAGTACAAAGGACCAACCAAGAGGTAAGAAGACAAACATCAACAAAAAGGTAATATATCCCCTTTTAATTGGGAATGAACACATGCTAATGTGAGGATGCTTTGATATGAAATTAGGAATAGAATGAACAAACACTTCTATGTAATGCATTGATTTATAAATTATGAATTAGTTTATGCATAGACTATTTGAAGCAACATGGTGAAGAGCAGCACCATTAGTTTTAAATGAACGTCAAAACAAGACATCCAAAATGACATTAGTTTTTTTAATGAGAAAAGCTAAAAATTAGAACACAACATAAAAATTACCTAATGGTTGATTTATATAATAGTTGACAGAGTTACACAACTGCTCGTCATCTTCAGCTTTAGGCTCCTGTAAACATGGTCAATTATGACCTCCAAAATAATGAAACAAATGACAGAATCAAGGACACAAATAAAATGGTGAAAAGGAATAAAATTGAGCTTACCTGCATCCAAAAGAAAAACTTCCGATCATCAGTATTGAACTTCAAGATGTAAACCCTTCCTGATGCCTGATTAACCTGAGTAATCCAAAAATTATAATATTAAAACATTTATGGAAATCAAATATTACCCAACTTACAAATGTTGAAATTCTGAAGATGAAGATAGTGTACCTTCTCAAAAACCGCCTCATCAGGGAATATAATTTGATCCTATGAATCAAGTGTCAAGGAAAAAGCCAGAATATTCTAACCTTAAAAGGAAATACAGAAGGAACAAATGATGGCAGAGAGGAAAGGAACTGCACATGCACAAAAAATAATTGGTGGGAAAGATCTACATAAAAGCAAGAAAATTGCAAACAGAAGCATAAAAAGAAACACAGCACATAATGCTAGTTGGTGCATTCAGAAAAATTAGGACAAATCATTTGTGAGACAGTGAAATGATTTACATTTGCAACTCAAATAATAGAAAATAAAAAATAAAAAAAAGACCTTTAAAGACACTACTAAAGGATATGAATCAGTAACTCCACTTATGACCAACCAATAAAATGTAATATATCTCATCATCGTCTGGATGTTATATAAAACACATTCCAAATCAATTAGGTTGATATTACATGCTTGTGAAGCTGCCATAAATTCGATTTTAGACCAATTGACAAATATTGACTAAACACCAAAAAGCAACACCACGCAAGATAGAATAGCATGCACAATGTATAAGGCAAATATCTCAAAACATAGCCCCTTACTCTTACCAAGTTCAAGAAAGGTAAAGGTCTCTTCAAGAAAGTTAAAGGTCTCTCACCCTACAAACACGCTCGCAGAGTACAAACAAAGAAAAGTAAAGGAAAAGATATATAAAGGGAAAAATTGGAAAGAAATATTTGATCCTAAAATTGGGACTACAAAAATCACTAGTATTGTTACTAACTGATCCTGGCAAATATAACAACCAGAAAGTCAAGTGTTGTTGTGCAAAATACCTTTAGTTCCATTAAAACACTAGCAACGATTGTGTCCAAGACTACACAAGCACATCCAAACTATGTGCAGCCACCTTTTGATGCCAACACACTGACAACCCCCATAAACCATATTCTTTTACGGATCAATATTAATATGCAAATTCATGGAAGATAATGATCCTGAAAATACTCATGATTGAATCAAATAAAAAAATATTTCTAAGCATTTTAGTGTGAGGAACAAAGAAAAAGTTAGGATAAATTCTAGCTTAGTAATGCTTAATTCTCCAACATTTGCCAGTTACTTATTAAAATCTATTGATGACGCAGCGAAAGAGCTTATGACAATTAGATCTCAATAATTAGGGTTAAACTAGGGTGGTTTACAGTTGGAACAAGGAAAAGATAATTACGGAAACTCTTGATAAAATTTTGAACTGTTGATATGCCTACCACTAACCTTATTATAATACTTAGGACAAATCCTATAGAGAGACTAAAACTAATCCTACTTAATAAAGACTTAATGGACAAGAATCCTAAATAAAGAAGGAAAAGAAAACTAAATAAAATTCATAAATGAATAGAAAAATAAGTAAAATTGAAAACCGAATAAAATCCAAAACTAAATAGGACTTCAAATGCTCCAGCATCAATTGAGAAACATAAAAGTTGAAAAGTCACCCTTATCTACCATGATCCAAATGCGCTCTTTCTTTGGTTAGCTAAACTAACACTATGGTAGCTCCACAAGCTAGTTGCTCAGTTATGATACATTTGTTTCGAGATTAAAAAATAGGAGATTAACTGATATAAGGGTAATTTTTAAGAGTGTAACAACTAAAGGGACAAAAAAAAAGGAAAAAACAATTAAACAAGTAACAATTATGAGTTTTTGTTACAAGGTTAAACAAACAAAGTTGATATTTACAAATATTTAAAGGAGTAAAAATTATGTGAACTTGGTACAAAGTTATAAAAACAATGTTAATTTATAATTATTTGTCTATTTTATTATTTAACAATATAATTTATAATTATTCTTGTTTATTTTATTATTTAACACTATATAATTTATCTAAAGAGTAATAAATGTTGATGAAATAAAATAAAAATAAACTTTGTTTGTCCCCCTCCACTCTTTCCCAACCTTTAGAGAAAAAAAAAAAAAAGAGGCTGACAGGGTTAACCGTTAACCCCCTTTCCCAGCAATGAAGTACCACAAGTCAATGTCAAAATTATAGCAATTAATGAGAGGTTTTCCTTTTTTTTCTATTATGCTTATTATTAGCAATGAAAACAAAGAGATTAAACATAATTGTATGGAAAATATATAAAATAACTAGGATACAATTTGTATAGAGATTAAACAAAGAGCCAATACAATTTAACCCCCAAAGATTCTTTAGACAACTAAAAATAATGCAATTATGTTTTCAGCCAATGCATTTAACTACAGAACAATCTATTGACACTTGACAGGAACACAAAAATATATATAATAACTAGGATACATCTTCAACAACATTCCGACTACGATCAAGCCACTGAAAATGGACTAATCCCTCTTCGCCCTGGCAAATTTTCAATTTTGCAAATGCAATTAATAATTCTCTGTGTGTGTGTGTGCGTGTGTGTGTGTGTGTGCGTGTGTGTGTGTGTGTATATATATATATATATTGACTTTAACATTATTAATGTTGACAGAGAATTGGAAAATTTTACTTGAGGCATAAATTCCAAGTCAAAGAAATGGCAGGATATATAATGTACCCTTGTTATGCGAATAAGTCCTTTTCGTGCATCAGGGACAACCTTTTTACCCTCAAAAAACATTTTGCCTGAACGAAACTCCAACATTTTTTTTTCCTGCAAATAAATGTAACTAGAATTGTAACAATTTATTAATACCACAAAATCACAGCACACATACACACGTAAATGCACCTAAATATGACTAATCCTTAAGTATTTAGCTTTATTTTCTCTTTTTCTTCAATCTTTGTTTTGGCTATGTTGCTAAACTCAGGTATAAGCGAGTGGGCGCATGTTTAAGCATCTAACCAGCCAAAAAATAAATCTTTAGGAAAGGGCTTTACCTAAAAGGGTCCAATAGTTGCTTTGCGTTGTATTTGGGCATTAATTTGTTTTCGTTCTCTAAAATTCAGCAGTAATTCTCAGACCCACCAACCCCTATGTTTCTTCACTATAATAGTGAAGTAATAATTTGGTTCCATTGCCTCAAATTCTACTAATACCAAACCCTAAGTTTGTTTTGGATATGAATTTGCTGCAAATGAAGCTCTAATTTTTCGAGTAGAATTGTAATTTGAACTTAATCAATACATTATAATTCTAATTTTTCCAATTAGAATTGTAAAGGAAGATCGAAGAAAGGGAAATCAAGTAAGAAGAATGGAGAGAAAACGAGGGATCATACCTGTGTGCAAGATAGAGCTGCGCAGTGTGGTTTCCTTGCCAAAAGGCAGTTTTTGTTATTAGGATAGACAGGATTCTTCCTTCAAATCGGCAGCTAGAATGTGAAATTGCCCCTTTCGTTTTTCATTCGATTTAGTTTTAAGTGAATGACCCGTAGGTGCAAAGAGGGAAACTTATAAGTTAAATTACAATTAAGTCCTTAATATTTAATAAAACCCACAAATCAGTCCTTAAATTGCAATAGGGCTTGATGTGGGTGGAACTAATTGAAGTAGTAAAAGCAAAGGGAAAGTAGTGGAAGCAAGGGTAAAGAAAATTTGCACTTTGGTGAATGGAGGATTGTGATCAATGACTGGGTACTATGGAATTGATAATTGCGTTCTTATTTTCTCTCCTTTCTCTTTTTATTTTTTCCTCTCCCTTCGTTATTCTAAGGTGAGAAAGATGAGTATTTATAGTGGCACGATTGTAATATCTTTAAGTTCTCAAGGGTATTTTTGTGAACACGAAATATCAAGTTTGTTGTCCAGCCACTTGCAAAACACAGGTTCAGAAAAAATCAACACTTTTGATGCTTTTGTGTAACTTAGTTTTGAAAGGGCAGAAACAAAGTTTTATTCATTAACCAAACAGCTAGCAAAATTGCTTTTCGTCCCAAACCAGGGTTTTAGTCATTACACCGCAATCTCAAACGAGCTCTAAGTCCTCCTATTAAGTTTTGGCCCAATTTACCATTAACTAGAGAATTAACACATAGCTATAAATAATTTTAATATGTACTAGAGTTTCTCTTTGGCAACTCTATCTAAATTACTCAACTGTAAAGCATAGCCCAAAAATAATCAAACATCAATGTAAAAGAAGGATGAAAATAATCAAACATAAATTAAAAACATAAAACCCATCCCAAAAATAAAATTAATAATCAATATATGCAAGCCAAAACTGCATGTTTAACAACAAAATCAAGGCATAGTTAAGAACAAAGATGCTTAAATATGGAACTTGACAATCACATAATCAATGATAATGATACTAGAAAACATAATATCATCATAAGTACAAAGTTTCCCAATTGAATACAACATGAAATCATTAATTTTACAGCCAATGTTGATGACAGCTCATATGTGACCAAACCAGAGAAGACTATGCAAACAGGAATATGTAAAATCTGCACATAAAATATAAAAATACAAGCATTGCTTTGTTCTTCTCAATCTTCATCTCAATAAGCCTAATAAGTTCAGTCCAATTATTCTTACCTTGCAAGTGACTACTCTAGAATTCTTACAACAAGCTCTATCTCACAGGAAAAAACATAAATAATTATGATTTATTATTTTAATATTGTGAAATATTGTGAAAATTTGAGAATTTAATATATATATATATATATATTTTTTTTTTTCCTCAAATCTGTATACTTGTTTGACTTTGTCATTTGATGCTGATTTGTTGACTTGTTGCTGTAGATTTTTTTTTTATATATATATAATTGTTGTAGAATTATTGAATAAATTTATTGAATAATAAATGGACTTTCGATTTATGCTTAATCATTAAATTTGTCTTTGTTCTTTATTTTGTTGTGAGATTAGACTAAGTGATGGATGGAAGTTTGGATATTGTAACAGAGGATCGAGAAACGAAAGTAGATAGAAGCAACCAGTTAGAAGAATATGAGCAAAAGAGTTAGAAGAATATGAAAGCAATCTATGAGGATGGGCAAAAGGGTTGCATTATCATATTTGATAAGAGCAAAATTAGAAAAAGAAAAATATTTCTGTTTCAAATCGAGACTGTTCAATGTATAGGAAAAGATAAACCCCTGTTGATCATATAAAGCATTCCATTGTTCATCTCCTGGTCTACAGAATATGACCAATTGAAGGATACATTTGTAATTTAGCTTACGAATTTTCCAAATTGTTTTCTTTCAATCTTCAATCTATACATTACATGCTTTTACCTAAATATTACAATTTGTATTTTACAGTTTACAACAAAGAAATAAATTTAAACTTTGCAAAAAGAAAAAGCAATTGAAAGGCCTCAAGAGGCAAACAAGCTTTCATCAAATTTGTAAATTTAGAGAAAATGCCAAGCTCCACCAAATATCACAATGATATTTGGTAAATAAGGTGCAGAAACAATGGACATGGGTAACTGGTGAACAAGTTCTAGCCATTGTTATTAAGAGATCCTACTCCACTTTTGTCACTATTAAACTAACACTCCACAAACTAATGCATTAAGCAATATAACCAATAGGACTATTTAAGGTTACAGCAGACAAGATTGGGAAAGGATGGAAAACTGAAACTCTGAAGCGTACCTTTCAGACCAGAATCTTTAAGGCTTATATTGGTGACACTTCCTGCCTTATTGCAGAGGATGCCAAACCAATTGCAAGGTCTTTATGCAATTCATCAAACATAATTATTCCACCACTATAATTGTACTGTTCAATACAGGACAAAAACGAAGCACCAAATCATATTCTTTATGCATAATGGCAAACTAAATGCACAAAAAATTACTACTATCAATAGTGATTATAATTATAACAGCTGCTTTAACAACAGCAGCAACAACCCCGGAAATATTAGGATTCTCCCCCTCATTAGTCATTCTGGTACACGTACACCTGTTATGTACAGAGACTAAAGGCTCTGATAACTAAAATGAATGCAGAATGTGTCTAAAATTAAAATGGGAAAAAAAGGAGTTCTAACTTTTCTGTTTTCAACAAAAGATACAATTTATCTCCTCTAATCTTTTAAATTTAATTTTGTTAGTGAGATTTAAACCTAAAGTTGGCCCATTACTATAGCTCCCCTTTAATGTTTCTACATTTTCCAGTTAGCATGAACACTTCTATAAATGCAAGCTTATTAAAATTGCACAAAAGGGTGCTGAGGCAGAGGTAAACCTTATGCTTCTCTACAGATCCTAATTTTTGTAGCCTGGAATGCAATACCTGAGAGCAGCAAAAAACTAAATGATCTGAATGCAATCATTGAAAAAACCATAATCTTATTCAAAACACTACTTATTTACATTTTGAACACAAATTTCATAAGAAAAAAATAAATAAATAATCTGATGTACCCTAAAGCAAACTTTCAGTTGCACTGTCATGATCACAACCAACACCATGCTGGTAGTTAGCGACTATACTTATATAAAAGTGCCCTAAACTATAAGTACATCAAATTCCAATCAAATAACCTACAAATAAAAAGAAAACGATAATATTATGTCAAAATCATAAATATCAGGAAATTTTACCCAATAAGAAATCAGAAAGGCGATGGACATAATTCAATCATGTATTTGGATAACTAGAAAAAAAAAAATCAAAGCAATCTGCTAGACCCAAGTAACAAGACATCCCCAGAAAAACAAAAATTTAAGAATTTGTCCAATTACCTATGGAATCACCTACAAGGTTTTTCACCACAACACTATTCTCCAATCGCCACACCCCCAAACATACACAGAATTTGAACGATGAGCTTCGTGAAGGAATGCAACAGCTAGCTTGACAGCAAGACACTCGTTCAACAGAGGCGTCGCGTCTGGGAGTGATCGAAACTTTAACAAGCAAGGAGCGGCAATGAAGAACAGAGGAGCGTTTTAGGTTTGTTAAAGTTCACCCATCCTTAAAACTACGTAGTTTTATGTTAGCACTCTCATTTAAAACTTTTTTTTTCTATTTTATTTGTTATTTTAAAAAATTATGAAAATATTAATTATTTTTTAACTTTACTTTAATTATTATTATTCTCAATATTTTTATTTTTTTTTCACATATTTTTACATTTCAATGATATTATAAAGAAATTTTAATTAATTTTTAATATTATTTTTATAAAAATATTTATCTAATAATTTTTTTAATTCTTATAAAAAAATGGAGCTAGTATTAAATTAGTATTTATTTGTAAATATTTTTTAATTTTTATAAAATATAATTAATTATTGATTTAAATTATTTTAATAGGCTAAGTTTATGAAAGAGATTTCTCTAGCATAGTATAAAAAAAATTAATATAGTTGACAAAAATTAATATAATATATATATTTGAAATTAAATTGTCCCCTATAGTTTTATGAAAATAAAATTAATAAAATTCTATATAATTAAAATTAAAATTAGATAAAAATAATTAGATAACACTTTAATTTTTGAAACAAAAAACAATCGATTTCTAAATATAACTAAAATAATTAGAAATCTATAGAAATCGGTTCCTAATTTATTTTAAAATTTCATTGATTTTGAAACCGATAAAACTCGGTTTCTAAATATAAAGAAAATAGAACCTAACAGAAATCGATTTCTAACTTTACTTTAAAATTTATTAAACCGACGAGTTTCCGTTTCTAATTTCGGTTTATAATCGGTTGCTAATTGATTTTTAATGATTTAACATGTTCTATCAAATTTCTATTTCAAAATCCATTTCAAATTATAAACCGACATAAATTCGTTTCTAAATTCAGTTTCTATTCTGATATTTTCTATATAATTAATTATATATTAATACATAGAGTTTAAAAAAATAGGCCTAATCACACTAAAAAAAATTAAATTTAGATTATTTTATTTAGATTTTTGCCTTTTTTAAGTGGAAAGACTATTATAGCCTTAACACCTTGAGATCCAATGAGGCATATGTTCATATGTTTCTTGGATGGTGAAATATAAGATCACTAAAATGGAATTTAGGTGGGTCATGAAGTTTACTTGCCCTTTTCTTATGAGTGAGTGTTAGCCCATCAACTTTTTACTTTTAATACAACAATTTGAAATTCAAATGTTGATAATATCCTGAGCCTCCAAAATGTATTCATCATAGTATGCCACTTATGTTAACTATTTTTTTTTTTAAATGTGCATTTCATGTGTTCTGTATTCATTGTATATACTTATAATTTAATATTTTTATATAAAATATTTTATTAATTTTTCTATATAATATAATATTATTATACTATATTAATTATCATTATGATAATATAATAATTTTTCATTTTTTCATGACATGCATGTTATATGTATACTCATTTAAGTTAACGAAAACGAAAGTATATCAATTAAAATGAAAAATTATAAAAGTAAAATTTATTATGAAAAATTTATTGTTATAGTATAATTTTATAATTAATGTTTTATAAATATACAAATTTGATTATTTGTTATTTTGTTGTTTCATATATTTTCTTGTTAAATTTCTTCAATAATGAAGTATTGCATTTATAAGACTAATTAGCTTTTAATATTTTATAATTTTTATAAAAATATATATAATTAGAGTGAAAATTTTAAATTTTTTTAACTCTATTTAAGAGTTTATATATATAATAGTTAAATAAATTCAAATCGAGATAATTTCATATAATGTTGATTTTTTTTATTTATAGTTATTTTTTATTTGATTTTTAATTTTATATGCTAAAATTAATTGTGAACACTTATATTAATAAATATCAATATTATTAATTTTTATTTGATATATAATATTTTAAATAATTTCATATTTTCTTATGATATAGAGAAAAAATTTAAAATGAGATTAACAAATATATTAACACTAATAAATTAATAACTAAAGTTTTCTTTTTATATGAAAAAAATCTATGTTAAT